>NW_026606067.1:5000-185000 GCF_029834395.1 Sorex fumeus | reverse complement strand
GTCTGGCTGCCCATGGGAGAAAGGTCACCAAGACATGTCAAACTGTCCTGACTCTTCCTTCCTCCTCACCCACACCTGGCCAGCTCCTCTATGAAGCCCTCCTGCCATTCCATTGTGCTGTCCATCTTCAAATCACCCTGGGCTCTCGCTGTGTCCCTGGCCGTATCTGGAACTGCCGTGCTTCCTGAAGACCATTGTCCACATTGCAGCTGGTGGTCTTTGGGAGACAAATCAGATCCTGTGACTCTCTTATGAGACCTTCCTCCCCCGGTCTGCCGCTGGACTTAGGAAAAAGTGAAAACATGCCTCTTGAAGATTCCGTATCATTGCCTGTCTGCAATGTTCTACTCTGGGATCCGCACAGGCTCATTGGTCCCATTTGGGCTTTTCCTGACTATCCATGTAAAGTCATACACATGCACATCTCACTTCTGAGTGATTCCTCTCAAGTACTTTTAGGTGTTATATCTACCTCCCATCCACCTATCCATCCACCCACTCATCCACCCATCCACTCATCCATCCACCCACCCATCCACCCATCTATCTACCCATCCACCCACCCATCCAACCATCCACCCACCCATTCACCCTCCACCCACCTATCCACCCATCCACCCATACATCTACCCATCCATCCACCCATCCACCCACCCATTTATCCACCCATCCACTTATCCATCCACCCACCTACCAATTCATCCATCTATCCACCCACCCATAATCCACCCATCCATCCATCCATCCATCCATCTATTCACCCATCCATCCATCCATCCATCCATCATCCATCCATCTACCCACTCATCCACCTACCCTCTATCCATCCATACATCCATGCACCTATCCATCCATTCATCTACTGACCCATCTATCTCTCCACCCATCCACCCATCCACCCATCCAGCCAACCACCCATCCACCCACCCATTACCTATCATCAATCTATCCACATGCTCGTCTATCTATCCATCTGTCTGTCTACATAAATTGTGTTTCCTACCACTAGAACTTGGGATTTGTGAAAGGAGGGTTGGGTGTTTTCACTCCTCTATCTCTAGTACCAGAATCCTAATGTAGGTGGAGCGTAGCCCTTCCCCAGTGAAACGAAGAAAGAAGGGAGACAGGAAGGAGTCTCCCTCCAGGATGCTGTGGCTTGACCACCCCTCCTCACGGCTCCTGAGCATCACTCTGAACACAGGCATGCTGGGCACGCCCTTCCTGCTCGAGCACACGCTATTCCCAGCGAGCTCCTGCTCCCCTCCGGCCCTTCTGGCCTCATCTCAACGGTCTCCTGCTCACCGCCTTGAAGCCTGCTCTGCAATCTGTGCTAATTACGCCACAGCCAAGTGTGATCGGCCCGTTTATGAGCCACCCGAACA
Organism: Sorex fumeus; assembly: GCF_029834395.1. Classification (NCBI taxonomy): domain Eukaryota; kingdom Metazoa; phylum Chordata; class Mammalia; order Eulipotyphla; family Soricidae; genus Sorex; species Sorex fumeus. The sequence continues at coordinate 183,618 of NW_026606067.1, read as the reverse complement.
TGTTAATTAAGCATCTCCTGCACACCTCACTCAGCTGCTCCTTCCAGGCCTTAATTTTGTTTGCAGCGAGGTACGGATCTGATGAGCTGATGAATTCGACACCAGACCGGAAGCTCCAAGAGCTGGGACCAGGCCTGCTTGTTCAGTACTGACCCACCCCGGTGGCAGGTACAGAGAACGGGCCCAATACATAATCGTCGAGCAAGTTGATTCTGCAAAACCATTTCCTCTGTGTCCACCCCAGGACACAGGCTTGGCCAGTGGCTGGTTGGTGTCAGAGGGCAGACGCAGCCCATGAGGCTCTGCCTGTGCCAGCCGCAGTCATCCTCCCCTCCTGGCAGCCGGGCAGAGAGAAGCTGGAGAATTCACAGCCGCGCCCATAGCAGCGTTGCAGAAGTACCCGGCCTGGAGCACAGGCTCTGAGCTCTTTCCTTCTCCCCCTGAGCTCCTCCCGAGGGCTCTTCCGAAGGGGCCGGGCCTGATCCCCAGGCTGGGGGGAGCTGGGACTGCTGGTCAAGGAGGTGCTGACTCCCCGCAACTCCCTGCAGGAAGGAGCCGCCCGCTGGGGCCTCAGTGGGGACGCATTAGCCCTCTGTCCCTGTGGGCTGGGCCTTGCCTGTCCCAGTATCAGCCTGTTTCCTCGCCCTGTCGGACCATCCTGTCCAGGGTCCTGCTTCGCTCATCGACAGCAGGTTGGAACCTGAGGCGGTTGGCAGGTAGGAGGTCACAGGGCTGAGCACCAGTGGACAGAGGAGCAGGTCTGGGCAGTATGGGTCAAATTGAGGAAGAGAGGATGGAGAGATTGTGCAGTGTGTTGAGATCCCTGACTACAGAGCCAGGAGCAAGTCCTGAGCACCGCTGGGTGTGGCCCCCAAGGAATAACAAAACACAACAGGAGGACCCTTTCTGGGCCCCAAGCCTGACCATAGACCACCAAACCCTCCCCCATCTTCTCCCCAGGTTTGCACCTCCAAACCTGCCCTCCTCACCCCTCTCTCCCTCTCTCCTCCCACTTCTTTCTCACCCTCCATCTCCTCTCCCCTCCTTGATTTATTTAGACACAAAATTATGGCCGTTCGCAGCAGCATTTCAAAATAACAACCATCTGAGACAGGCCTGCGCGCTGCCAAGTGGATCCGGGAAAATCTACAGCCCAGTAAAAATGAGAGAAAGGAATTTCCTGCAGAAATGGTTCAAAGAAAAAGGTGTATCCGTTACACATGGCAAGCCAGGCCCAGTTTGCCCTCCCCGAAATAGTTTGTACCCAAATTGGTACAAACAACTAGGACGCGACAAAGGGGAGAGAAGACGGAAATAAATGGGCCAAGCCGGGAGCTGTCTGCAGCGGGAGCGGAAGGTGTGACTGTGAGGCTGTGCCTGCGGTCCTGCACCACGCGTGCAGGTGAGGAGAACCCCTAGAGGCCGTTGGAGCACAGAAGTGCCAGGAGAGTGGCCAGCAGGGAGGAGCGGGCAGCAGGGAGTGAGGGCCTGCGAGGGATTCTCATCTCACCCCGGAAGACACAGATGGGCCGGGGACTGGAGAGAGAGTGCGGGGCCAGGGCTCTAACCTTCCTTGCACACATCGACTTGACTCGGATTCAATCCCTGGCATCCCATATGCTCCCCCAGAGCACCACTGGGAGTGACCCCTGAGAGCAGGGCCAGGAGTAAGCCTTGAGCATCACCTGGTGTGACCCAGACCAATAAGTAGCTAAATGTTAAAGAAAAAATGAAAAACACGAAACAACAGGTGGCCAGAGTGACTATAGATGAGGGGTTGGCTTGGCCGGGGAGTGGGGATTGGGGTGGGGGGCCGGGCTGAGACTGATGGCCGCAGAGCCTGACGGGGTGCACAGACCTCGGGGGAGAGGCCACTCACAAGTGACTGACCCAAAGCAACAGAAAACAGGGACTAGAGAGATAGAGGCAGCAAGTGGAGCCTCCCTCCCTCCGTCCCTCCCTCCCCCCTCCCTCCGTCCCTCCCTCCCTCCGTCCCTCCCTCCCTCCCTCCTTCCTTACTTCCCTCCTTTCCTTTCTCTCTCCCTCCCTCTCTCCCTCCCTCCGTCCCTCCCTCCATCCCTCCCTCCCTCCCTCTCTCCCTCCCTCCCTTTCTCTCTCCCTCCCTTCCTTCCTTTCTTGTACTGTTGCTTGTTTTATCTATTTATTCACCATCGATGTTATGCAGCTGTGATTGTTCTCTGTGTCTGTCTGTCTCTCTCTCTGCCTCCCTCTCTCTCTGTCATACACACACACACACACACACACACACACACACACACACACACACTTAGCTGCAATCTGCCACATTTCTTTAATGGAAACTCTGGGAAGGAGGCACTCCTCTTTCTCTGTTTCCTACCGGGCCCACACAGTGCCCACCCAAGTCTAGACCCTGACCATGGTGCCCACACAGTGCCCGCCTGAGCCTGCACTCCTTCCTGAAGGACTTGCAAGTTTTCAGTTTCGGACACACCAGGGGTTGTCACACCCTCACCCTTTCTCGGGGTGCCCTGGCACAGCTGGTGGTGGTAGGAGGTAATGGCTTGCTCTGGGGGAGGGCGATAGGAGAGCACCAAGGTGGCATGGGGTTGAGCCCACGGCCTTCCCCTGGAGGGCAGGCAGGTGCTGCTGGCCTGAGCCCTGACTTCCCATCCTCTGACCCCAGCAACTGTGTCCTGCCTGGTAGCAAAGGCAAATCAGCATCCCTTTTATTATTTAAAAAGAATTTTTGAGGGGCTGGAGCAATAGCACAGTGGGTAGGGTGTTTGCCTTGCACACTGCTAACCCGGGTTCGATTCCCAGCATCCCATATGGTTCCCTGAGCACCGTCAGGAGTAATTCCTGAGTGCAGAGCCAGGAGAAACCCCTGTGCATCGCCTGGTGTGAGCCAAAAAAAAAAAAAAAAAAAAAAAAAAGCAAAAAAAAAGCAAAAAAAAAAAAGGGAATTTTGATGCTCGCCCCACCAGGCACAGGGCATTCTCAGCTGTGGGTTGCCCATGCTTTCCACGGGGTGGGGCATCCCGAGGCAACGGCAGCCCCTCCACGGGTGGGCAGAGGCCACTGTGGGACTGGAGGCTCTTATTTGCTCCCCCAAACATGTCAAGCTGCGATCCTCAGGGTTTAACCAGAGGGGCAGTGGACCTTATTTTAGCATTATTGTCATTACTTTGGCTTTGGGGTCACATTTGGTTGTGCTCAGGGGATTCAGGGTTCACTCCTTGGGGCTGGAGCAGTAGCACAGCGGGTTGGGCGTTTGCCTTGCACTTGGCCAACCTGGGTTCGATTCCCAGCACCCCATATGGTCCCCTGAGCACTGCCAGGAATGATTCCTAGGTGCAGAGCCAGGAGTAACCCCTGAGCATTGCTGGGTGTGACCCCAAAAGCAAAGAAACCAACAAAATGACAAGTGCTTCACCAGTGTCCTGTCACTCTGGTCCTGAGGATTGTGGCCTGTTGGCCCGGGGTTGCCTGAGCTGGGCTCACCAGGCCTCTGGGGAGTCTCAACCCTCCGCCACGTCCCCGCCCAGCACACAGCTCCTGTTTCCGGTGCCTCCCCCCAGCCCTGCTGCTGCCGGAGCCAGGCCAAATGCCAGACCCCCAGGGCCACGCCTGCCCCACGTCATCAGGAGGCGCCTGAGTGCACGCTGCCAGCTAGGAGATGGGGCTCTCGCCCCTGATGCCCGGCACCACAGTGTCCACCTTTTGACTTGTTGGTTCGTTTGGATTTTATGGTGGGGGCCCAGGGGCCGTTCCCACCTGTGCTGATCCATCTAGTGCTCAGGGCTCACCTGGCATAGCAGGGGGCAGGGGCATGGAATGCCAGGGATACTAAAGTCAAGGCCTTGAGCTGTCTAGTTAGGAGGCTGTCTGGGGGGCCTGATCCAGCCACCTAGGCCCTGCTGCCTGGAGCAGAGTTGCCCCCGGGAGCTAAAGGAGGGCTGCCTGGGGGTCTGAGCAACAACACAGCAGGTGTAGCATTTGCCCTGCACGTAGCTGACATGGGTTTGATTCCCAGCATCCCATATGGTTCCGCCAGGAGTCATCCCTGAGTGCAGAGTCAGGAGTAACCCCTGAGCACCATGGGATGTGCCCCCTCCCCAAAGCAAAATCAATAACAACAAAGAGAGGCTCTTTAACCCGAAGAACCTGAACCAGACGTGGGAGAGCCCAGATGGTCCCAGTGCTGAGCCAAAACCAACTTCCCATCACTTAATACTAGACCCGGGGCTGGAGCAATTGCACAGCGGGTAGAGGGTGTTTGCCTTGCACGCAGCCGACCCAGGTTCGATGTCCAGAATCCCATATGGTTCCCCAAGCACCTCTAGGAGTAATTTCTGAGTGCATGAGCCAGGAGTAATCCCTATGCATCACTGGGTGTGACCCAAAAAGCAAAAAAAAAAAAAAAAGATGTGATGAATTTAGTTTATGACTGGGCCCGCTCGAGCAAATTGATCGATGAACAATGGGAGGACAGTGCAGTGCAGTGCAGTACTATTTATTTACCTTTTGGTTTGGGGACCCCACCCAACAATGCTCAGGGGTTGCTCCTGACTCTGACCTCAGGCATCACTCCTGGTGCTGCTCAGGAAACTATATGGGATGTTGGGATCAAACCCGGGTCAGCTGCGTGCAAGGCAAGTGCCCTACTTGCTGTACTATCATTGCTCTGCCCCCTGCACTTCGTTTAGTATTTACAGAATAGAAATATCTGCGGACTCTAAGCTGCATCATTAAAGAAAGCTCCTGACAGGAAAGTCAGTGGGATGAAAGCAGCTGGTCCAACCAGGAGGGCAGGAGGTTCAGGGTCGCAGGCCGGTGCTTCTCACCAAGTTCCCTGTGGATTTCAGCCAAACAGAATACACAAGGAATCAACGCAGAAACCTAATTGTCTTTTTTTTTTAATTTATTTTTTTGTAGGAGTACTGCTATTTATTCAGCCACTGATCAGCTGATTGAATTGTGCATGAACTTCACCTTACTTTTTTTTTTCCATTTTTTATAATTTTATTTATTGAATCACCGTGAGAGCAGTTACAAAGCTTTTGGGTCTAAGTCTCGGTCATACAATGAAACACCCGTACCTTCACCAGTGCCCATTCTCCACCACCAAAAACCCCAGTATACCCCAATCCCACACCCTCCCCCGACCTGTGGGGCAGATGATTTCCACATTACTCTCTCTCTTCTTTGATCACATTCAATATTTCGACACCAGACCCACCATTATTATTTGAGATTTTACCCCAACACTCAGATATGCTGAAAGGGCAACAATGGACAATTTGTGTTCTATTGCTGGTTATGAATATCATATGATGTCGCGTGGCTGCAGTAGGGCCATGTGATTTTGAAATTCCGAAATTTTAACACTTAAATCTGGAGGGATTTCTGCCAAAAGCCACTGGGTTTCGAGATCTGCTCCTGAGTTTCTGGGATCATGGCTGTTGAGCTGCTTGATCAGAAGCCAGAGAGGCCGTTCGTGGGCGATGACTTGTGGTCTCGTTGGGGTGGGGAGGACAGGCCCGGCTCCACCCCATCCCGTGAAGCCCAACAAGTTTCGTCACTGCGAGCCCAAGCTTGACTGTCCAATGGCCTCTGGAAGATGGTGGCCATCGAGCCGCCAGGGGGAAACAGGCGGAGGGACAGCACCCTTTCCCCCCTGGGGTGGCCCGGCAACAGTAACGTACTGTGGGGTCCGGATGCATTTCTGCCAAAAGCCACTGGGTTTTGAGATTTGTTTCTGAGTCTCTGGAATCATGGCCGTTAAGCAGCTGGATCAGGAGCCAGAGAGGCCATTCGTGGGCAATGACTTGGGGTCTCGTTGGGGTGGGGAGGACAGGCCCAGCTCCACCCTCATCCCGTGAGGCCCTGTGTGTCTCGTCACTGGGGGCCCAAACCTGACTATCCAGTGGCCTCTGGAGGATGGCAGCCACCAGGTCGCCAGGGGAACAAGCCAAGGCACGAAACCTATTCCCACCTGGGTTGGCCCAGCACCGGTAACCTACTGCAGGGACTGGACGCATTTCTACCTAAAGCCGCTGGTTTCCAAGATTCGTTTCTGAGTCTCTGGGATCATGGCCATAAAGCAGTTCAATCAGGAACCAGAGAGGCCTTGCCTCCAATTATTTAGCTGAGCTGGAGGTGGTTTGTGGGTGTGTTTCCCACATACCTAACTTTTGGCTGTTTACTTTCTTGGTAAACTTTGCCCCAAGTTTTTGGGGTCTGGCCAAAGGCACAGCAGCAATTTTGGGGTATCTGGAAGTCTGAAGGCGCCATCAGGCTGCTGATGCACTCACCTCACAGGTACAGATTGACCTGCTGGCGGCACCATACCCCTGCCTAATTGTCTTTTTCATACAATTCACAGAGGGGTAGAAAGAGCAGCATAGAGAAGGACAAGAAGAAATAGTTTTTATTTGTAAAATGTTTATATATATATATAGAGAGAGAGAGAGAGAGAGTGAGAGTGAGAGAGTCACTGAGATAGACCCTTCCAAAGCTGTTTATGATTGGGTTTCAGTCATAGAGTATTTCAACACTCATCCTCCATCAGTGTACCATTCCCAGCACTAGTACCAGTGTTCCCAGTTTCCCTCCCATCACCCTCCCCCCAGCCTATCTCTATGGCAGACACTTTTTCTCTCTTTCTTTCTCTCTCTGTCTCTCTCTGTCTCTCTCCCTTTCTTTGTCTCTGTCTGTCTCTGTCTCTGTCTCTGTCTGTCTGTCTGTCTCTCTCTGTCTCTCTCCCTTTCTTTGTCTCTGTCTGTCTCTGTCTCTGTCTCTGTCTGTCTGTCTGTCTGTCTGTCTCTCTCTCTCTCTCTCTCAAGAAATGTTCTGTGTTCAGACAGAGAGTGAGAAAAACGTTTCCCCATAAAGCCATGCTGCGTGCGAGGGTCCTGCAGGGAGACCACCTCCCTCTGCACCAGCGAGGGGTTGCCAGGAGAGGCTCAAAGTACACTGAGGTTGGGTATTAAGTCTGGGACAGATTTGGCACAAACAACTCCCTTTGGGGCCTGGATTATATCTTTTTCGCTATTTTGTTTTTGGAACAACTGGCGAGAACTCAGTGCTCTTACTCCTGGCTCTGCCATCAAGGATTACTGCTGGCAGGGCTCAGGGGACCATATGGGATGCCAGGGATTGAACCTGGGTTGACCGCGTGCAAGGCAGGTACCCTACCCGCTGGACTATGGCTCTATGCTCTGTTAATTTGTTGTTTAAAAGAAACCAAGAGGATTTTTCGAACTGTAACTCTTATTTTCCAAACACGAGGCTTTTTCTGATCATCTTTTCTTTTTGTCAGTAATTCCTGACTTAATTGCATTTGTGGGTGTTCACATTTTCTGTATGAATCATTTCAAATCTGTTGAGGCTGATATATTTTTCAGTGTATAGTTTAGTTTCTGTAAATGCCTTGGAAGATTTAGAATTCTTGGATGCGATGCGAATTAGACCAAACTTGTTCATTGTGTTATTTAAGTATTTTATAATTCTTAGTGATTTGTTTGGTTGAAGCCTTTGCTAAAATGGGTATTGAAATTTCCCACTACAGAAAACAGACTAGAGTTCCATGGGGGAGGGGGATAATGAATTCCCCATTATGATTTCAGAGCCACCAATTTCTCAGTGCAGTTCAATCTTCCTATTTTCTTTTTTTTTTTTTTAACATGAACTAAATCCCCCCCTGTGCTGGATTGCACTGCCTTTGTCCTGAAGTTCTGTGTCACACCAAGAAGAGCACGTCACATCTGGCTGTCCCTAAGTCTGTACCTCCAAGGCCTTCTCAGCTCATGGCAGTTTCTCAGATTTGTTTTGGGTGGCTAACAGTCTAAAGAGGACTGTTCAGAGTTGTCTTTCTTCCTCCCTCCCTCCCTCCCTCCTTTCCTTCCTTCCTTCCTCCCTCCATTCCTTTCTCCCTCCCTCCCTTCTTCCCTTCCTCCTTCCCTTCCTCCTTCCCTCCCTCCCTCCCTTCCTTCCTTCCTTCCTTCCTTCCTTCCTTCCTTCCTTCCTTCTTCCTTTCTTCTTTCCTCCCTCCCTCCTTCCCTCCCTCCCTCCTTTCCTCCCTCCCTCCTTCCCTCCCTCCCTCCCTCCCTCCCTCCCTTCCTTCCTTCCTTTCTTCCTTCCCTCCATGTTTTTTTAGGCCACTCCCAGCGGTGCTCAGGGCTTACTCCTGACTCTGCACTTGGGGATCACTCCTGGTGGGCTCAGGAGGCCAGGTGGAGTGCCAGGGATCAAATCTGGGTAGGTCGCATGCAGGACCAACACCCTCCCCACTGTACTATGGCTCGGCCCCTTAGAAGGACTTCTTATTTGGGTTTTCCTCACTGTTAGACGGGGCTGGTTTGGGAGGAGGAAGCACCCCATGGTGACGTGGCCTTCTCATCTCTTCTTGGCTCTGGCCCCTCTCACACTTGACACACATGTGTGCCGCTCACAGCTTCAGCCTCTCGCTGCATGTGTTTCAAAGTTGTGTGCCAGGTGCAGTCACCACCCACATGGAGCCTGGGCCATCAGGACGGGCCCTGTGGCTGTGGAGCAACGTGTCAGCCCGGCTGCTCTGGTCTCAGAGCTTCTCAGAAGGACCCCTTGCTGGGGCCGGAGCCATAGGACAGCAGGGAGGGTAGTTGCCTTGCACAGGGTGGACCCGAGTTCAACTCCAGCATCCCAGATTGTCCCCTGAGCACCGCCAGGAGTAATTCCTGAGTACAGAGCCAGGAGTAACCCCTTAGTATCAGGGGGGATGGGGAGAGAGAGAGAGAGAGAGAGAGAGAGAGAGAGAGAGAGAGAGAGAGAGAGAGAGAGATAGGCAGGCAGGCACAGAGAGAGGGAGGGAGGGAGGGAGGGAGGGAAGGAAGAGACCTTTGCCTGGGACCAGCAGGCTCCTGCCATATTCCCAGATGATGCAAGCCCCGCAGCATGAAACATGCTTAGAATCCAGAGGTGCTCCCTTTGGGGAACAAGAACCCTGAGCAAACCCCAGAGGGGAATACGTGCCCGGCACCTGGTTGACCCTCAAACCTAACACAGTTCCCCAGCCTCAGTGAGCCAATCACTGAGTCCCAAATCCTTGGCGCTGAGTCAGCAAGGTGTGCTGGTGGGGTGCGGGGGAGGTCAGGGGGTTCAGCTGGGGTTAAACTTCTCTTCACCCTGGTCCTCTCACGCTGATGTATGGCTCGTCACTCACCAGGAGTCGAAGCCACGGGTCTGGGGACAAAACCAAGCATAAATAAGACACGCAAATGCTCAGTATTATTCTGTTTCCCAGCAGCAGCCCCAGGTGATTCAGGGGAGCCGGGATGCTGTGGAAGATTAAGAAAATGAGGCAGACAGAAAAAGACAGGCAAAGCGCGGGGCGGGGTGGGGTGTGGGGTGAACAGCCTCTGGACTGGGAGCCCGAGCCCCCCTCAGGTCTAGTATTTATTGCTTTGACTCATCAGGGGGAGGAGAGCAGCGTTGGGGGTCATGTGCTTTATTATCCTAATCCCCTGGACCGTATTTACATAACGGAAGGCTCAGTGTGTTGGGGCAAACATCTCTGTTGTGGGCTGGCCTCAGAGATTATTCCTTGGGGAGCAGCTAACTAGTCCCAGCAGCACTGCCTCCATGGCTCTCTCCACATTAGCCCAGTTTCCCGGGCTTCAGGGTCCTGTTTACTCCGCTCCCTGCCCTTTCCCTCATCCACCTCAGCCCTTGTGTTGCTGGTGGATGTTGCCCTTATGTTGCCCTTATGTTGCTCATCACCAGGACGTGGTCCTCTATCTCCAGCAATGGTTCTGCTCTGACATCTATTTTGTTTGCTGTCGACCTGCGTTTGGGAGAGGATAGTGCGCTTCTGTTTCTTCCCAATCTTTTCCTTCAACATCATGAAAGTTTCATGTGTTACATTTATTCTTAGAAGCAGAAATTATTTTTGTTCATAAGAACAAATTTGTTCTTATAAAATTATTTTATAAGAAACAAAATAATTTTAAAATCTAGTCCCCTGACTTTGGCCCCTGGCACGACATGGTCCCCTCGGCATAACCCCCAAACCTGGAGTATCCTTGGGACATCACACGGTATGACCTGCCCCCCCCCAAAAAAAAACGTAATAAAATAAGGTTTAGCTCATCAATCTCTTTAGACTTACTATATTAGTTGTAGACAGGTAAGTGGGAGAGGGCGGCTGGTTACTATTAATAACTTTTGGACAATAATAAAATGTAAGAAGAGATTTCCTAGCCCTGAGGGAGCCCAAAGCCGTGAAGGAAAACACATTCCTATTGACACATTCATGTGGAAAAGAGAAACTGAGGCACCACTCAGAGGCAGAAGTCCAAGGACCCACCCAGAGAAGGGTGGACCCCTAGAAAAAAGAAGCTAGAGAAGAGTCCAGAGATAAGAAGACCTCGACAGCACGAGGCTGTCTGTGACAATGCCCAGATTCCTTCACACAGGTAGAACTGCAGGAAAACCCACTCAGTAGGACTGTGTCCACTGGCTCTCCCTGGAGCAGCTCTTGCTCGTCTCAATGCTCGCTCTCCCTGGGGCAGTGCTCGCTCTCCCATATCGATGTTACTCTGCCTGTCTCCACTCTGCAGAAGCCCGTGTTCTCTCCTAAGCACAAACTTCTCCCTTTCTTCCCCTCACAAACCACCTTCTCCATTTCGTCTCCTCTGGAAATCCTTTTCTTTGAGGGAAAGGCAACAGTCCTGGACCGCCTGTGCTGAATCTTTGCTGCAAAGAGTGATCAATCCCTCACCCCCGCCTGAGCCCAGGGCCCCCTGAGGAATGGGGTGCTGGGGATCGTTTCCCAGCCCCTGTTGAACAAGCAGAACCCAGACGCCTCCGGGGCAGGACGTGAACATCTGTGCTCTGTGGGTGCTTGCAGGTGACTTTGCCAGTCCTGACCCACGCCAGGTATTTACCGAGCTGAGTCAAGTAGAGAGGTGGGAGCACTCTTTTCTGAGTCTACCTCCCTCACTCTCACTGGCCTGAGTCATGGCAATAGTTGTTACCTTTAAAGCTCTTGCCAAAAATTCTCATGTGTCCGGGAGTGAACCACGGTGAGCTGTGAGAGATATTTATCTTAATCCCTATATTATCTCTCTGACTCTTGTTATTTTAAATATACAATCACTTAAAATAAACAAATTTATAATATAATAAAAAACACTTAAAATAAACAAATTTCTATTTGTTATTTTTAAATCCTCTCAGTCTCTGGTTGGGATTAGTTTCCTTCTCAAAAGAATGTCCCCTAGAAGATTGTAATTTTTTGTTTGTTTGTTTGTTTTTCTTTTTTCTAGTACAAGCAGGCTAGCAATAAGATCTCATTTTCTCTTAATCTAAAAATGTCTTTGGTGTTGAAGTGATAACACAGTGGGTAGGGCATTTGCCTTGACCCGAGTTCGATTCCCAGCATCCCATATGGTCCCTTGAGCACCACCAGGAGTAACTCCTGAGCGCAGAGCCAGGAGTAACCCCTGAGTATAACTGGGTGTGACCCAAAAAGCAAAAATAAATAAAGAAATATTTTTTTTAAAAAATGTCTTTATTAAACAAAATTCTTTTTTTTAGTTCTTTTATGTTAATTTAGTCATTTTGGTTATATACATACATATATGTGTAGCACTGTAGCACTGTCCTTCCGATTTGCTCGAGCGGGCACCAATAACATTTCCATTGTGAGACTTCTTACTGTTTTTGGCATATCAAATATGCCACAGGGAGCTTGCCAGGCTCTGCCGTGCAGGCTGGATACTCTTGCTAGCTTGCCGGGCTCTCTGAAAGGAGGAATCGAACCCGGGTCGGCTGCATGCAAGGCAAATGCCCTACCGGCTCCAGCCCTCAGATATATGTAACTTTTTTCTTTTGTGCTTGCATTTCAGTCATACAATGATCAAGTACCCATCCCTCCACCAGTGCCCATTCTCCACCACCAATGATCCCAGTAGCCCTCCCAACCTCCTATCCCCCCACCCCACCCTGCCTCTGTGGCAGGGCATTCTCTTTTGTTCTCTCTTTCCTTTTGGCTGTTGTAGTTTGCAACAGAGTCATTGAGTGGCCATTGTGTTCAATCTATAGTCTACATTCAGCACACATCTCCCAACCCGAGTGGATCTTCCAAATACCCTTTACTTGGTGTTTCCTCTCTGTCTGAGCTGCCTTTTACCCCAGCATTTGAGGCCGGCTTCCAGGTCGTGGAGTAAACCTCCTGGTCCTTATCTCTACTATTCTTGGGTGTTAGTCTCCATTCTGTTACTTTATATTCTACAGATGAGTACAATCTTTCTATGTCTGTCCCTCTCTTTCTGACTCATTTCACTTAGCATGATACTTTCCATGTTGTTCCACTTATATGCAAATTTCATCATCTTTTCTAACAGCTGCATAGTATTCTATTGTGTAGATGTACCAAAGTTTCTTTAACCAGTCATCTGTTCTTGGGCACTTGGGTTTTTTCGTGATTTTGGCAATTGTAAACAGTGCAGCAACGAACATACAAGTGCAAATGTCATTTCTACTATCCTCTTTTGCCTCTCCAGTATTCCCAGAAGTGGTATTGCTGGGTCAAATGGGAGCTCAATTTCTAATTTTTTGAGAATATTTGGAGAATTTTCCAAAAGGACCGAACCAGTCGGCATTCCCACCAGCAGATTTCATGTAATTCTTGATGCATTTTTTGGAGTCCTTCTCCTTCCCCCCCCCTTTTTTAGGCTTTTTTGGGTCACACCTGGCAATGTTCAGGTGTTACTCCTGGCTCTTCACTCAGGAATTATTCCTGGTGCTGCTGGAGGGACCATATGGGATGCTGGGAATCAAACCCGGGTCAGCTGCATGCAAGGCAAAAGCCCTTACCACTGTACTATTGCTCCGGCCCTTCCTTTTTTTTTTTTTTAATTTTCCACACTTTTTTTTTTTATGTAGGAGTACTGCTATTTATTCAGCCACTGATTAGCTGATTGATTTGGGCATGAACTCCACCTTACTTTTTTTTCCCACAGTTTTATTTATTTATTTATTTATTTATTTATTTTTCTTCTTATATTTATTTATTGAATCACTGTGGGAAAAGTTACCAAGCTTTCAGATTTAAGTCTCAGTCATATAATGGTCAAACACCTCTCCCTTCACCAGTACTCATTTTTCACCACCAAGAACCCCAATATACCCCCCTCCCACCCCTCCCAATGCCTGTGAGGCAGATGATTTCCACTTAACTCTTCTCTACATTGATTACATTCATTATTTCGACAAAAGATGCACCATTATTGTTTAGTATTCCCCCCCCCCAACAGTCAGAATTGCTGAAAAAGCATTGTGAAATACTTTGTTTTCTATAGCTGGTTATGAGAATCATGTAATGATTTTGGATTTCTGCAAAGAGCCAGATAATTACAAGATTGGTTTCTGTACATCTGGTGTTATGGCTGTACCAGAGAGCCGCTCATGGGGGGCAACTCGTGACTTCAGTAGGGTGTGAAGGACGAGCCAGTACCGCCCCCCTTCCCATGAGACTGCAGTTGCCCCGTCACCACTGGCTCATACCTGGCTTTCCAATAAGCTCTGAGCCGGCGGCCACCTTGTATGTGGTCCAGATGCATTTCTGCCAAAAGCCGCTGGGTTTCGAGATTTGTTTCTGAGTCTCAGGGTTAATGGCTGTTAAGCAGATTGATCAGGAGCCAGAGAGGCCGTTTGTAGGTGGTGAGTCGGGGTCTCGCTGGGTTGGGGAGGAAAGAGCCAGTTCCACCCCCATCTGGTGAGGTCCCACGTATCTCGTCACTGTAGGCCCAAACCTGACTGTCCAGTGGCCTCTGGAGGATGGTGGTCACCGGGCCACCAAGGGGAACAGGTCAAGGCACGAAACCTATTCCCACCTGGAGTGGCCCAGCCCCAGTAACCTACTGCAGTAACAGGACGCATTTCTGCCAAAAGCCTTTGGGTTCCGAGATTTGTTTCTGAGTCTCAGGATCATGGCTGTTAAGTAGTTCGATTAGGAACCAGAGAGGCCATGCCTCCAATTATATAGCTGAGCCGGAATTGGTTTGTGGGTGTGTCTCCCACATACCTAACTTTTGGCCATTTACTTTCTTGGTAAACTTTGCCCCAAGTTTTTGGGGTCTGGCCAAAGGCACAGCAGCAATTTTGGGGTGTCTGACAGTCTGACAGTGCCATCAGGCTGCTGATGCACTCGCCTCACAGGTACAGATTGACCTGCTGGCGGCACCATACCCCCTCCACACTTTTTAAGCACTATGATTTACAAAGTTATTCCTAGTTGAGTTTTAGACACACAACATTGCAGCACCAATTTCACCACCAATGTCAACTTCCCTCCACCGATGTTCCCAGGTTCCCTCCCATATCCTCTATGGCCCCCCACCCCAAACCTGCCCTCATGACAGGCACCTCTCTAAGTTTGGTCATTACAGTCTGAGTCTCGTGATCTCAGAGTTGTTGACTCTATGGTTTGGGTGTGTGGCTCTGTTATTCCTTAACACCACCTGTGTACCCGACTCTCCTGACCTGGCTCCCGTTGCTTCTCATCTGTCTGTTCTCCCGTCCCCTTCACTCTTTCTTTCCTTCACCTCCCCATTCTCCGGGGTCAAGGTTGATCGTGACATCCCTCCTTTAAAGCACAGCAGTCTCATAAGGCTCAACCTTTTTTTTAATGGTGGAAAAGAAATTGTATTTAGGATTAGCCAGCTGTACTGTTTAGACGATCCCACTTTTGTTAGCAACATCCAAGGTGCCATAATCAGGAGCCAGCCGAACGTAGGCATTTTTCTCTCCATCAGGCCTAATCAGGGTGTTGACCTTGGCTACATCAATGTCATAGAGCTTCTTCACAGCTTGTTTAATCTGGTGCTTGTTGGCCTTGACATCTACAATGAACACAAATGTGTTGTTATCTTCTATCTTTTTCATGGCTGACTCAGTAGTCAGAGGAAATGTGATGATGGCATAATGGTCAAGCTTGTTTCTCTCGGGGATGTTCTTCCGAGGGTATTTGGGTTGCCTTCTCAGCCGAAGCGTTTTGGGTCTTCTGAAGGTGGTTGATGTGCGAATCTTTTTCTTTTTCTGGCTGTGGACACCTTTCAGCACTGCTTTCTTGGCCTTCAAAGCTTTGGCTTTGACTTTGGCTTCAACTTTGGGAGAGGTAGGGGCTTCCTTCTTGGCCTTCGGCACCATCTTCGTAAAAAGGCAACGCTCAAACTTTAACAACATATCAGTGATCTTTTATAAAAGGGCTTAATGGCCCTTGGGTGAAATACAACAATCTTCACACTTTTTCCTCTAAGGAAACCTTTTAGAAGCATTTTCAGCAGTTTTTCATAACAAACAATAAAAATATATTCTTTCAGTTCTGCTTTGGGGCAAGAACTGGGGTTCAGGATGGTAACCTCTGAATATGGTGATGGGAAGGTGTAATGGTGATGGGATTGGTGTCTGAATATTAAATGTAATCAAATATTGTGAACTACTTTACAAAATTAAAAAAGAAAACACTGCAGTCCTTCATCCAGTTCTTCTAAATAGCACATCTAAGCAATACCATCCTGTGTTCATCCTTCTCTGGTTTACTTCACTTAACATGATGTCTTCCAGTTCCATCCATGTTGCTGCGATTCCATGATTCCATCATTCCTTACGGCTGTGTAGTATTTCCATTGTGTATGTATATAGACCACGTCTTCACGATCCACTGACCTGTCAGTAGACATCTAGGCTGACTCTAAACCTTAACTATTGAGTGCTGCCCTGAATAAAGGTGTGCACATGGCTCAAGCCCCCTCCCCCCCCCCCACACTGTACTTCTCCACCTGGTGCTCTTTCTGAGCGGAGGGGAACAGTCCCTTGGCCTTAGAGACTGGCCACTTGTTCCTGTGTCCCTGGGGGAGTCACTATACTCCTGCGTGGCTTTCTGCTTGGGCTTGCTCCTTCCTGCTTCTCTGCTCCAGCTGACTGTATGTCCACCATCAGCTCAGAGTGGATCCAAGTTCCTGTCCCTGGATCCAGATCATTTGTGTTTCCAAACCTAGAAAGCCGAGGTGGGCTGGTATCCTGGCTATCTGGGATCGTTAATTATAAGACAGTTCTAGAAACAGACTTTTCTGGATCACACAGATGGGCCGAGAGATGGGTTATAGACAACTTATTCCTATGAAACAGTACTTCTGAATTCTAGCTCTGTGTGTGTGTGTGTGTGTGTGTGTGTGTTGGGGGGGGGGAGTATTACCAGGGCTCCCACTCTTGGTGGATTCTAGACTCCTGTTTTTGTCCCCTCATCCAGGGAAGCATCAAAAGCAATGTTGACGGGACTGGAATGATAGCACAGCGGGTAGGGTGTTTGCCTAGCAAGCCGCTGACCCAGGTTCAATTACCAGCATCCTATATGGTCCCCCGAGCACCGCCAGGAGTAATTCCTGAGTGCAGAGCCAGGAGTAGCCCCTGTGCATTGCTGGATGTGACCCAAAAGGCAAAAACAAAAACAAAACAAGAAAAAAAATGTTGACACAGACCATAGACCGATGGAGGAGTAAGCCCTGTGCACCACCAAAAGTAACTCTCAAACAAAACAAACAAAAGTCAATGTTGAATCTCTTGTTTTTGTTTTCCCAGTGGGCAACATTCCTCAGGCAAAAGTGACCCCTGGGTAGGGCCCATTCTCAGCATGATTGCTTTCTTTCAGACCTGACCCATAATTCGTTGATACATTCCTACACCTTTAAACAAGGGTTTTTGTTCTTCTAGTTGTCCTCAGTGAACATTTTGGTCCCAATCACCTAATTTGCCAGCACCAGAAGCAGCTCTCTCTGTACATCTTAGTTTATTCCTTCCTCAATATTTCAAAAGTTGGGTGTAATCTAATGTTCTCTTCTCCAATTCCATTTATCATGTTATTAACGTCTGAATCTTTCATATATTTCACATTCTGGATTTCAGTGTAATATTTTTAACTGACTTCACGTTTATGGTTGTTAAAAACACAGGATGAATATTTTATGCCCTCTATTTTCAATCTTTGCCTTAAGACTATTTTCTCTTTTTATTTCTTTTATTTGGGGGGAGGGGTGTATGTAGTTTCATTTCTTATATCCCTGCTGATTCCCTTAAACTTTAATAATTCATAGCCATCTTGCTTTTAAGTGTCTTATAAAAATATTCACAGTTTTCATAATTACTAGTATGGGAAACTGCGGTCTTGTTCCTCTTTATTATTTTATACATTGCTACATTTTCCTTGCTTTTTCTTTCTCTGATTACTTGGGAATTTTCCATTTAGCTCAACTTTCCTGTTGTACTAGTAAACAGACACTTCTCCTTCCTCTTCAATTTTATTATTATTTTTTACAAGGGTCACACCTGGTGGTGCTCAAGGCTTATTCCTATCTCTGTGCTCAGGGATCAGACCTGGTGGGGTTCAGGGGACATGCGGGTGCCAGGGATCAAAACCAGGGCAGCTGTGTGCAAGGCAAGCACCTTCCCCCATGTTCTACCTCCCCAGCCCCTGAATACTTCTTATTTTTTAAATTCTGTAACTTAAATGTCCGAACACCAAGAAAATGCTACAACTATTGCCATCTATGCTAGATGAAGATGTTTGATATTTCCCAGTGTTAGGCGAAGTCAATAGGGATAGTAAGACACAATTTCAAGGCGGGGAATTGTGGTTCAAATGGGCAGAAGACCTGCCTCTGCATGCACGAGACTTGGAGTTCAGTCTTGAGCACCACACGACATTGACATTGTGCCCTCCTTGTGCCAGTAGGTGGCCCTGCAGCAACAAAACAAAACCCAACCCAGCCCACTTCAGGCTCGAGAGCTAGTTCAACAGACAGGAGCCATATCTGCATAGGCAGGAGACCAGGATCAGATCCTGGGCACCACATGGTCCTCTGAGCATTGCCAGGAGTGACCTCTGAACACAGGGCCGGGAGTAGCCCCAAGCATGCACCCTCAAGCCTCCCCCACCCCTCCCAAAAAAAGGAAACAAAGAAAAGGACAGAAAAGTTTGGTTAATAATGATTCATCATAGCAGCCACAGAAATGGTACCAGGCTTGCCGGGCACAAGGCTGATGTGGTTTTGATCCCCAGGACCCCATATGGTCCCCTCAAGCCCTGCCAGCGGTGATCCCCAAGCGCAGAGCCAGGAAGATGCTTGGAGCACCTCTGGGTGTGCCCCCCATTACTTTTCATGATATACAACTGAAAGACTCATTTTTTCGTAATCTGAAGTTTCTGTCATATCATCACAATTGTCCAGCTTAATACTTGGTTGATCACCACGGCCAGTTGACTCACCCTCCAGCCCTGCTCAACCGATTCACAACTAAATCTCCGAGGAGGCTCAGCAAGCTGCTAAAATTCATGGACACAGGGGTCTCACGGCTGCAAACTCTGGGGCACCCTTGGGCATGACCTGCCGAGTCCAGCAGCCGCACCCACCCCCCACCCCTGTAGCCACGCCAAGGGCTCAGTTCCACCGCCTGACAGGTACTCTCTACAAGACACCAAACCCTGAAAGACTTCAGGTGCTCTGGGGGCTTCTTGGAGTCGGGGTGTGCAGCCTCCCCCACCCCACTGTACTTCCCGAAGCCCCAGCAGCTGTGGCCACCGTGTCAGCTCATTGGCCCATTCCACAGATCCTCAAGTCTCTGGACTGCAAAGTCACATCCGCTCCAAATTCCCCAATTTGAAATTCCTGTCGGAGCCCTCCAATTAGGGGAGAAAGTAACAGAGAAGCCAACTAAACTCAACAAACAAAAACACACCTAGCAGCAGACCATTTAGTCAATCCTTAGACCAGGACTTTACCACCCTGTGATGAGATCTAACAATTTTCTTTCTTTCTTTCTTTCTTTCTTTCTTTCTTTCTTTCTTTCTTTCGTTCTTTCTTCTCACCGTGAGAAAAGTTACAAAGCTTTCAGGTTAAAATCTCGTTGTATAATGATCAAACACCCATCCCTTCACCATTGTGCATGTTCCCCCACCAAGAACCCCAGTATACCCCTCATCCCACCCCTCCTACTGCCTGTGTGGCAGATGATCTACTCTCTCTTAGATTACATTCAATTTTTCGACAGAAGATCCACTATTATTATTTGGAATTCTCCCCCAACTATCAGACCTGCTGAAAAGGTATCATTAGATAATTTGTTTCCTATTGCTGATAATGAAGTGAGCATAGGATGTCTGAATTTTGGATTTTGGATTTCTGGTATTTTAGTAATTAAGTCCAGAGGGATTTCTACCAGAAATCACTGGGTTCCCAGATTGATTTGTGTGCCTCTGGGATCATGGCCGTTGGGGAGTAGAGGAGTCCTTTGTGAGAGGCAACTTAGGGTCTGGTCAGGGCTGGGGGAAGGGCTAGTTCCGTCCTTCCTCCATCTCGAGAGCCGCCTGCAAGATATAACAATTTTCACATTAAAAATTGACTTTAGGGGCTGGAGTGATAGCACAGCGGGTAGGGCATTTGCCTTGCACACAGCCGACCTGGGTTTGATTCCCAACATCCTATATGTCCCCTGAGCACCGCCAGGGGTAATTCCTGAGTGCAGAACCAGGAGTAACCACTGTGCATCGCCAGGTGTGACCCAAAAAGCCAAAAAATTTTTTTTTAAATTGACTTTAAACTTACCATTTTAATAGTGAAGCTTTGTTAGCTAATCAATTTCAACCCTAGAAATGTAACAAAATTTTTTTAGTTAAAAACAAAGAGATATTTGATTTCACTTTTTCCTATTGATTTAGTTGTTCGTTACTTTTAACTGTTCCTTGAGGTCTTCATTTTTATCTGTTTCTCAGCAGGCAGGAGCGTTTCCTGGAGTAATAATTATGTATCAGAATGAGGTTTAGTGATGAGACATGTGGGGCCTCACGGGATGGGGTTGGAGCTGGCCCTTTCCTCCCCACCCCAACGAGACCCCAAGTCTCCACTCACAAACAGCCTCTCTGGCTCCTGATCAAGCCGTTTAATGGCCATGATCCTGCAGACTCAGAAACAAATCGCGAAACCCAGTGGCTTTTGACAGAAATGCGTCCGGTCCCTGCAGTATGTTACCAGCGCTGGACCACCCCTGGTGGGAATAGGTTTTGTGCCTTGGCCTGTTCCCCCTGGCAGCCTGGTGGCTACCATCCTCCAGAGGCAACTGGACAATCAGGTTTAGGCCCGCAGTGATGAGACACGCAGGGCCTCACAGGATAGGGGTGGAGCCGGCCCTTTCCCCCCCACCCCAATGAGACCTTCCAAGTTGCCTCCCATGAACAAGCTCCTGATCAAGCTGCTCAATGCCCATGATCCGAGAGACTCAGGAACAAATCTTGGAACCCAGCAGGTTTGGGCAGAAATCCCTCCAGATTTAATTGTTAAAATTTTGGAATTCCAAAATTGTGCAGCCATTACTGCGGCCGCGCGACATCACATGTTATTCATAACCAGCAACAGAACACAAATTGTCTACGGTTGCCTTTTCGGCAGATCTGAGTGTTGGGGTAAAATCCCAAACAATAATGGTGGTTCTGGTGTCAAAATATTGAATGTGATCAAAGTAGAGAGAGAGTAATGTGGAAATCATCTGCCCCACAGGTAGGGGGAGGGTGTGAGATGGGGGTATACTGGGGTTTCTGGTGATGGAAAATGGGCACTGATGAAGGGACGAGTGTTTCATTGTATGACCAAGACTTAAACCCGAAAGCTTTGTAACTGCTCTCACGGTGATTCAATAAATAAAATTATAAAAAATTTAAAAAAAGTTAGATGGAGTTCATGCACAATTCAATCAGCCTGATCAGTGGCTGAATAAATAGCAGTACTCCTACATAAAAAAAAAAAAAAAAAAGAATGAGGTTTAAGGAGTGCCCGAGCCAGTTACCAACTCGCTGCCTTTCAGGTCCACATACTCCTGGTAAACGTTTCCCCTCTGCCAGTGGCACAGGCTAAATCGTGTCACCAGAGGGTGCTCCAAGGCAGAGGAAGTGCTCCCTGCTTCCAGCTTCCTCTCCTCTCGGTCCACCCAGTGTCTGCAGCTCCTGCTGGCATCTTCCTGGCTGGCTCTGTAGGTGTTCCTGGTGGGTGGATTCCTGATGAAGGGCCCAGGTGGGATCCGGGGCAGTTTCCGGGAAAGCCCAGTGGGCAGCAGCAGGTGCTTGAGGGCGCCTCCATCCTGGAGGCCCTGATGAGACTCCTGCTGTGAACCGGCCGGCAGGCCAGCAGCTCTCACTGAGAAGTGGGAGGACTCGGCTTTCCTTCAGCGGTGGATCCGGCAGAGCTGGTGCTCCGGAGACGGGCCCTGAGCAAGAGAGGATCCCTTCCAGAGTGTCTGACGGGGCACTCAGAAGCAGAGACCCCCCCAAACCTGTTATTCTGCAGAGCCAGTTCTGGACCCCCTCGAGGACACGAGCACATTGGGAGGACAGTTCCAGGTTCCTGAGGTTACAGAGCAAGACTGGGCCCAGGTCACAGACATTCCAAGGCAGACTGGGGGTGGGTGGAGGGAGGGAAACTGGGGACATTGGGGGCAGAAAAGGCACGTTGGTGAGGGGTGGGTGTTGGAACATCGTATGACGAAAAACCGATCATGAACAATTTAGTAACTGTATCTCACGGTGAGTCGATTGAAAAGGGGGGGGGGTCCCTAATGCACACCAGGGTCACAGCATGGCGCCGGACTCCTTGGTAGCTTCTGAGCTCTGATGATGCCCTGCGGGAACTGTGGGCTGGGGTCTGTTCTCCTCAGCACAGCAGGCCCCGTCCCTGAGGCGCTGGGTACTCGCAGTCTCAGGCCTGAAGCCCCAAGTGCAGCTCTCTGTCTCTGTCTGTTGTTATGACAACGTTCAACCCCACCTATGTGTACCCCCCTTCATGGTTGCTGTATAACTATGCTATAAGGGGAGAGAGGGGACGAGGGCTATGACGACTAGACGAGGACTCAGAGGATAAAGATGAGGAACTATGACGACTGGCTGGGGCGACGACCAAGACAGCTGTGGCGGAAGGGGAGGGATCAGACTGCGCTGGGAAGGAGAGAGAAACAAACAAACAACAGGCCCAGTTCCCCTGTTTCTCTGTTCCCTGGTCCTTCATCTGCCCGTTGCCATGGGCAGGCCAGCGGACCAGCTCTGGTCACTGAACACTCGAGTCCCACGCGAGCCCACGCCTTTCTCTTGAAACTCACACTCTCCCTCTCTCCCTTCCCTCCAGTCTTTCTCCTTCCTTCCTTCCTTCCTTCCTTCCTTCCTTCCTTCCTTCCTTTTTTCCATCCTCCCTCTCTTTCTTTCTCTCTTTCTCTCTCTCTCTCTCTCTCTTTCTTTCTTTCTTTCTTTCTTTCTCTCTATTTCTTTTTCTCTTTCTTTTCCATCTTCCCTTCCTTTCTTTCTCTTCTTTTTTTGGTTGGTTTTGGGGCCACATCTGGCAGAGTTTCTGACTCTGCGCTCAAATTGCTCCTGGTGGGGCTCTGGGGACCATAAGGGGTGCCAGGAAATGAACCCAGGTGACTGTGTGCAAGTAAGCACCCTACCTGCTGTACTATCACTCTAGCCTTCTCTCTATCTATCTCTCTTTCTTCTTTCTTTCTTTCTTTCTTTCTTTCTTTCTTTCTTCCTTTCTTTCTTTCCTTTATCTATCTTCTTCCTGTCTTTCTTTCCTTCTTTCCTTCCTTCTTTCTCTTTCTCTTTCATTTCAAAGGAGCTGTGACAGGGAAGGAAGTTAAGCCCACAGGGAAGCGTTTTCCGTGTCTCCTAAGAGCTATATCCCAGGTTGGTGCCTTCCCCTGGGGAAACAATCTCCTTTTTTCTCCGCAGTTTCCCTGTACCCAGCTCAAGCCTCACCTCTGGGAAGCTTTCCTGCTGGCCTGACTCAGCGCTTCTCCCTGCTCTGCCCTCTATTGTCTGTGCCAGCTCTAAAGTACTTCTCTGGATCACCTGTGACCGCCCCCCCGCCCCCCTCGTCCCCCCCCCCCCCCCCCCCACCAACAACCTGGGCAGCTTGATAGACGCAGGTGCAGGTGCAGGCTGGCCAAGGAAACGACCGGAAACC
This sequence comes from Sorex fumeus, assembly GCF_029834395.1. NCBI lineage: Eukaryota > Metazoa > Chordata > Mammalia > Eulipotyphla > Soricidae > Sorex > Sorex fumeus. The sequence goes on along the minus strand of NW_026606067.1, from coordinate 160,597 downwards.
ACGTCTTTGTGTGGTGATGGCGCCCTCTGGAGGTGAATGTGTATAATGACTTCTGAAGTCGTTTCTTGGTGAGGTGGGCAGACGCCCACTTACTGCCCAAAGCAAACAGCCATGAGAGCCAAGAAAATGCTACAGTCCCTCTCACCTCCTCCCGTTACCTTAGCAGCAAAATTCAGGAAGCTGGAGTAAAAAAGCAGGGTGACCTGCTCACAGCACCCACTTTTGCATTCACGCTCTAAGTTAAAACATTGAAGATTTTTGTTAGAAGGTTTTTGATTGGGATCAGAGATAGCTCAGGGGTTAAGGCTCTTGCATTGCGCATAGCTGATCCATCATCATCAGGTGATGCTCAGGGCCTACTTCTGGCTCAAGCACTCAGGAATCACTTCTGGTGGTGCTCAGGGGACCAGATGGAATACCGGGCATCAAACCTGGGTTGGCGCAAGCAAGGCAAAAGCTTGACCACTGTCCTATCCTCCCGTCCCCCTAGTTGACCGTTTTAATCCCCAGTACCACATGGGCCGCTGAGCAAGCAGGTGCAGCCCAGAAGGCTCCATGGAGCCCCTGACCCCCTTGACGGAGAGTAGCCAGGAAGGACCTCCAGATCTCTTGAGTCCCACATGGTGGGATCCCCACCCCCATTATTTTTTTCCAACTGAGGCGCTGGAGGAATAGTTCAAAGGGCTGAGAGTGCCTTGTGTGCAGGAGGCTCAGGCTCGATTCCAGGCGTCAAATGCTCCCCCAAGCATCACGGGTAGTGACTCCTGAGGAGCACTGAGCCAGGAGTAGCTTCACACATCCCAAGGTATGGTCTTCACACACACACACACAAACTGACTGGGCAAAATTCAAGTTGTATTAGCTAGATTGAGCAATTCAGCGTCCACTTAGCAGTGAACATGATTTGTCTAACACCAGAATGGGAACAAGAAGTTATATTAGTCGACAAAGCAGACTTCCAGCCAGAGAGATAGTGTAGAGGGTGGGGCACTTGCCTTGCACAAGGCCAACCCGGGTTAGATTCCCACACCTTATATTATGGTCCCCCAAGCCCACCAGAAGTGATCCCTGAGCACAGAGCCAGGAGTAAGTTCTGAGCACAGCTGGGTATTATAAAAAAAAAAATAAACCAAAACAAAACAAAAAAACAAAGCAGATCTGCTGTGGGGGAGTGGAACATCTACCAATCCTGGCTCCTGAACTAGGGCTGATTAGAGGTGAAACTGTAATTAAGTCTCTGCTGAGTGATTCCTAGCATAAATGACTTCCTGGCTTTTTTTTTTTCATGGTGGGGGTCACACCCGGCGATGCACAGAGGTTACTCCTGGCTCTGCACTCAGGAATCACTCCTGGTGGTGCTCGGGGGATCATATGGGATGCTGGGAATCGAACCCAGGTTGGCCGCATGCAAGGCAAACGTCCTACCCGCTGTGCTATCACTCCAGCCCCAGATGACTTTCTGTTGTATTATTTTCAAGCTGGGTGGGTCTCTGCTAGGGTGAGGTGCAAATGAGAGAACAGGAGAGCTACCATAGTGAGTTCGCCAAGGGGAGAGTTACCAACGCCCAAAGGCAGGAGTCTAGTACTGTGACCAGGCCCAGTCTCTGCTGACCCTGGTGGGCAGTCCTGACCCTCACCCTCTATGTGCCCACCTACAGAGAGGAACAAAGACAGCAGAGAGTGCAAAACACAAGCGGGGTGGGAAATTGAGTCTTTCTTCTGGGCAGCCTTGTTTTCCAGTTCAGACTTCCCAAAGATAAAACAACTGTCAGAAGTATCTCTGGAATCACAAGCAGCTTCGACCACACAAGAGCTGTGTGGCCCTGGGCAGATCTCATGATCTTCCTGGGGTGGAGAGAATACCACAAACAAGCTTCTGGGATCACGGAAACCTCTTGTGCAGGGTCAGGAAGAGACCAGCCCAGGGTCAGGGAGAGACAATGCACAATGCCCACCTCCTGCCACCTCTGGGATTCTGTGTGCGCCTAGCCCTCATCATCTCAGAGACAGCCACAACTCCCGTGGTCAGTGTCTGAGTGTGACTGGGGGCTCGGTCTGGGGAGGTCACAGGCATTCAGGAGGACCTGGATGATTCCTCCTTGGTGGAGACAGCTTCCTCGCCAGACCCACAAAGAAATGAGGCGGGCAGGCTACACTCAAGTCCACTCAACCTGCACACGCCTTCCCTTCAACGCGGGTGCCTGGAACTTACCGGAACCTCAGAACTTGAATGGGGAGAGATAGTTGGGAGGTAATGGGGGATGGGAGGGGGGGTGGGGAGGGCGGGGGCACCTGCTTACGTGTCAGTGGTGTGGAAGTGGTATCCATCAAACCCAGAGAGCCAGTGACGCTGAAGGCCTGGAATTCAAACGACAACAAATGTGAAGAGGTGCCCATCAAGCAGGCAGGCTGGGAGGTGGGAGGGAACCTGGGCACATTGGTGGAGGGATGTTGACTCTGGTGGTGGGATTGGTGCTGGAACGTTGTAGACCTGCAAGTCCATTAAAACAACTTTGCAAATCAGACACCTTAATTAAACACACAAACACACACACAAATAAAATTTTAAGTAAATAGAAATATTTATTTTTGTGTCAAAGGATGCTACACTTGATCTTAGCCAAAAGGCCAAGAAGCGAGGGCTGGAACGATAGCACAGTGGGTAGAGCGTTTGACTTGCAAGCGGCCAACATGGCCGACCCAAGTTCGATTCCTCCACCCCTCTCGGAGAGCCCGGCAAGCTACTGAGAGTATCTCGCCTGCACGGCAGAGCCTGGCAAGCTCCCCATGACGCATTCGTATATGCCAAACACAGTAACGAGAAGTCTCACAATGAAGACGTTACTGGGCCCACTCGAGAAAATTGATGAACAACAGGAGGAAAGTGACAGTGACAGTGTCAAAGGAGAGGGAAGTGAACCTCTTAAACCCACACATGAGGTTCTTGTCCTCATCAGAGGAAAAGTTTAAGGACAAGGCCGTGTCTAAGGAAGGCAAAAGCAAGTATTAAATACACACCCAGGGTAGGGGTGCTGGTGCTTCTGGGAGAGCAGCCCCTGCTGGGTCTCAGGAAGTACATCTTGTATAAGTGAGCTAAGAAAATGCAAATTATTTAAGAAGAGTTAGTCTGGGGGGGGGTGAGGGGATGACACGGGAACACTGTTCCCCAGTCACATGAATCATTTGCTTCCACTTATCCGACCAGGCAGCAGGTGAGTCCATATGTATTTCAATCTCAGTGAATTAAAAGGTGAAACCCAGGTCGGGGTCTCCTCTTTGCACGCGCAGTCGGAACTAGTTCTTTTGAGTTTCCATACGAGAGGCTGGTGAGTGCCAGAACCCTGAAATGTCAGTCCTGAGTGTTTCCTGCCTCTCTTGGTGTCTCTGGCCATTCTCCAAGCTCTCTCTTACCACATGAGGGTTGGAGCGATAGCACAGCGGGTAGGGCGTTTGCCTTACACGCGGCCAACATGGCCGACCCGAGTTCGATTCCTCTGCCCCTCTCGGAGAGCCCGGCAAGCTACCGAGAGTATCTCGCCCGCACGGCAGAGCCTGGCAAGCTCCCCGTGACGTATTCGATATGCCAGACACAGTAACAACAAAGTCTCCAATGGAGACGTTACTGGGCCCGCTCGAGCAAATCGATGATCAACGGGAGGGCCACATGAGGGATGGCCCCAAGCAAACTCTGAGCGTGGGTCAGAAATTGGATGGGCTGTGCTATATTCGAAAAAAAAAGTGAGGTGGATTTCCTGCCCAATTCAATCAGCTAATCAGTGGCTGAATAAATAGCAGTACTCCTACATAAAAAAAAAAAAAGCTTCTGGTACTTGTACAATACCACTAGTTTGTTATTACTATTATTATCTAACTAGGAATAAAGGTCTCACTGTGCATATTTCCTGTGAATGTTATTTTACATGTGTATCATTTATTTATGTATTCCCCAGAATTATAATTGTATTTATAACAAATCTGTTAAAAAATTTCTCAATAAAAGGTAAAGGATAATCTGAAAGAAAGAAAGAAAGAAAGAAAGAAAGAAAGAAAGAAAGAAAGAAAGAAAGAGAAAAAAGTGATTGGATGGGGCTGCTGAGCCCAACCTGGCGCAGGAGGGTAAAGCCCCGTGACTTGCCTTCACTCTGCACCTACCAGACCAGGAGCTGAGAAGTGTCTCCGCTGCCTCTTTCTGTAAGGAACTGCACACACAGAGTGAGTCCCCACCTAGCTCCTCCCCAGAGCCCCCGCCCTGATCGCCCTGATCCTGGGGGCTGAAGCCCAGGAATGCCGACCCACTTCAGGGGACACTCCCAGAGAGTACCTGCTGGTGAGAACACTGAGATGGCTGTGTACACACGCAGTTCCAGCCTTCCAGAAAATTCCAGCGATAGCAAGAGTGGCCCTTGGCCAGAGAACCGCCCCCACTCCCCAGCTATAGAGAATAGTTCAAAGCAAGCGAACGCAGGCAAATATCTGCCTCGTCTTCTGTTATCTTTAATTCGGGACTGGAGTCTTTGTACAGTGGGCGGGGTGCTTGAATCGCACGACGCCAACCCGCATTTGATCCCCGGCACCCGATAGGGTCCCCAGAGCCCCACTAGGAGTGAACCCTGAGTGCAGAGCCAGGAGCAGACCCTGAGCACTGTCGGGTGTGCTCTAAAAATTTTTTTTAATTAATTCAAAGTTAACATCTTGCTACTTGACGTTCAAATACATTCATTTCTCTGAATTGTTGAGCAGTGAGAGGACTCCTGGAAGTCCCCCATGCTGACTTTCGCCTCACTTGTCTCGAGACTTCTCTTCTCTGCATGAAACCCCCCACAACCCCCGCCCGCCGTCCTGCTCATCCTGAGTCCACAGGAAGGAATCCTGACTGTGTGGGCTCTGAGGTTCAGAGAAGTCATACACAGCGCCCAAGGGTGAGAGAGTGGGTGAACCAGGATTCAAACCCGGGTCCCTAGGGTTCTAAATCCTTGCCTGGTAATAGGGGTGCTGAGGGTTCTCCTGTCGGAGGGGTCGGCCCGGGGCCTGGTAGCAGCACTGATGCTCTGGGGACCGTGTGGTCCTCTCCCAGTAAGCCAGCAGGAGGCCAGCACTTGGCAGGGACTTGTGGCCACACTCCTGAGCCTGGTCATCAGGGCACAGAGACCCAAGGGGGAGCACAAGACCCCCTGGCCCCAGCACTAAAAAGAAATGGCTCTGGGGCAATTCGGAGGCCCGAGCACAGGCTCTGCACGCTGGAGCCCCGGGTTCCATCCCTGCCCTCAACGGAGCCCCCAAGCACTGCCAGGACCCTACTGAGCACGGTACAGCCCCCAACATTGCTGGGTGTGGCTCCAACCTCCAGGCAAAGGCTGCTGTGAGCTGCCTTTGGTTGGGACTCTCTTCCCCTGGGTCTCAGGGAGCCATGTCGCCCGAACAAGGGAATCTGGCCATTGCCCCAACCTCTGAGTGTCTAGAAATAGGATGGGCTGATTTAGGGGTTCCTTCCTGGGTGTGGGCACGCGGGTCCTTCCAGCCAAGCCCCTGGCCAGTGTGAGCTCAGCCCTCCCTGGGCCTCCCCTGGGTCTCCAGTCCCTGCCCCCTCGTCACTCCATCAGGGATGCTCACTCACCCCAGCTCTGCACCTCTTCTCCTCCAGTCAGGTTTCTATACCAACACGTTTCTCTCTGGGTTTGTTGGTTTGGTTTGTGTTTGTTTGGGGGTCACAACTGGTGGTCTTCAGGGCTCACTCCTAGCTCTGTGCTCAGGGATCGCTGCTGGCAGGAGTCTGGGGTGCTGGGGATTGAACCCAGGTTGGCTGTGTGCAAGGCAAGTGCTTGGCACCATGCTATGGCTCCAGCCCCATGCCTCTTTCTTTTTTTTTTCTCTTTGGGTCACACCCAGCGATGCACAGGGGTTACTCCTGGCTCATGTACTTAGGAATTACTCCTATGGGATGCTGGGAATCGAACCCAGGTCAGCCGCGTGCAAGGCAAATGCCCTACCTGCTGTGCTATCGCTCCAGCCCCACCCGTGCCTCTTTCTGATGAGCCATTTTTTTTCTCTTTTGGGTTGCAACTTTATTTAAACACCATGATTTGCAAAGTTGTTCATAACATAGTTGTCTCAGGTATTCAATATTCCAACACCAGTCCCACCCCCAATAGGCCCTTCCCTTCCCCAATGTTCTCAGTTCCTCATCCCCTCTTCAAGCCTGGTCCCTTAACAGGCATAAAATAATTTTGTTTACTTGTTACAACATCTATCTTGCAATGTGTTGCTAAAGTCTTGTCCTGAGGACTTCCTAAGGGCTGGATTTGAGGTGGACCTTCTGTGTTAGTTTTTTGTCTTTTTTTTTTTTTTACTTTGTAGCTCTTTGTATTGTCTGACTTTTTTTTTATTTTATTTTTTTTTAAATCCAATCACCGTGAGATACAGTTACAAAACCTTCATGTTTGAGTTTCAATCATGAAATGACCAAACACCAGTGCTGTTGGTCTTTACCCATTGGGCTTAGCAGGCTTCCACTCAGCTTTCGCATTCATTTCCTCCTTTCTTTGGGTTGTGAGAGTTTTGCACGTGTTGTGGGTGTTACATGCCCGGCTGTTGGTGTCAGGGGCTTTGGAGCTGAAACGAACAGCTCTGGGGTCTCTCTGGCCTTTCTGAGATCAGTCCAGAAGCTGGGCCAGTTCTCTGGCTGGATGTGGGTGGGCGGAGTGCTGGGCATTGGACAGGAAGGGACTCTGCCCCCTCAAGGCTCTTCAGCAGCAGGGACACAAGTCACGTGTACACGGAGTACTGTGGATAGCAGCTGGTGGGGGTCTGCACACGGGTGGGTGCCACTGAGAGGTCCCCGGGGCTATTGCTGGCACTTGGGAGAGGGGCCCGGATCTGGGAAAACCCAGCTCCAGCATGGTCCAGCATGCTGCGTGGCCTGGAGGGGAACCACTTACTTCCTTCACTCCGAGGGGCCCAGAAAAAAAGGAGACACACCCCACATTCTCTGCTCCTCTCTGCCCTGCCCCAGGGCCGCCCTGTCAATGGGGGTCATCTGGCCTGGGTGTGGGTTCCCAATGCGCCAGCAGGGGGCGCCAGGACACTAGCTTGGGCCTGACTCGGGTCCCTACATGGGGCGGCCAGCTGACTGGGCTCCTGCAGCTGCTGCTCAGCCTGAGGGTGCTGCTGGTTCCTTAGAATCAGTCAGTCCCCGCTTCTCATCTCCCTCCCTCTGGTCTGTGAGTGCTTGGGAGCATTTGACCCAGTGCTGTGGCCCCTCTGGGGAGGGCTGTTCCGTGTCCTGTCCTGGGCTCCAGTAAGTTGGACTGGGGCGCTGGCCTGTTCCCCAGCTTGGGAAAGCCCAGGATGTGCCTAGGTCACTCAGAACAGGGGCTGTTGGTGCTGCAGAAGCTTCCAGAACCATCGAGGTCTGTGAGAGGACCACATGGGCAGGCCTGGACATAGCCCTGGATCCCTGTGTCCCCCTACACAGACCTTCCCTGTCTCCTGCTCTCCAGGGCACTGCAGGCCCAGGGCAAGAACGGCCAGCTTCCCTGACCAGAGGAGAGGGGCCGTGAGGTTGCAAACAGCCTTTGGGTCTTGGACAAGGAGGAGAAAAAAAAGCACCGAGCCGGGTTACCCGGAGGCCCATCATGGCTCAAGCCAAATTAGCCAGGCTGAGTAGTGCTGGGCGTGGGGGAGATCAGGCAGGGTTGGCTCCCCCAGTCTCCACCCAGCGGGGAGGGTTAGTCAGGTTGGTGCAGGGGCGGCTGAGTCGGCAGTGGAGGGCATTAGGTTGGGGTCCCCTTCCCTGCCCTTCCCACAGCTGACTCAGCCACCCGCTTCTCACTTCCTGTCCACCCACTCTCACACACACACTCAGGCGTGCACACACACTTACATTCACCCATCTGTGCATGCACTCACATACACTCACACGTGTGGACCCACGCACAGATTCACGCATGCACTGCCCCAAGTACTCACACAGCTACACACTCATGCACAGACTCACAATGTGTATATATGCACTCACACTCTTGCACATGCACCCACACACATCCACACACACATATCAACACACCCACACACCCATACACGTACACACACTTACATACACACAACCCACATACACATGCACAGGTACCCACATGCACTCATACGCACTGAGACATAATATGTACCTGCACTCACACACATATATACACTCACAGGCATGCATACCGCACACACAGACCCACTCCCCTGAAACATTGGCTGGCATCCTCTCGGGGCAAAGATTGGAGCCCCCAGAGCAAGGGGGGTGCTGGGTGACCAGCCCTGAAGGACACTGGGCAGACCAGGACCTGGGACACCAGTCTATTCCTGGCATGGGGGAAGCCCAGGATCTGTCTGGGTCACTCGGGAGAGCCGGGCAGCCCCCACAGGACACGGCAGCTCAGGCGAGACCACCACGCTCTGCAATTGGGCAGGCCGATTCGGAGGGGCAGCGGCAAAGTGGAAGCGTTGGCCCTCCCCGCCTCAGGACTGTCCCGTGGATCCGGCTGGACTTACTCTTCCTTGTCCCTAGCTGTTGCCCAACCCCAACTCCCTGGACAGAGCCTTGGGGGCAGCAGCAGGACCCTGGCCTCACTGACAGGCCTGGAGGCCGGCATGGGGAGGACAGTGTGGCTCCCAGGTCAGCATGACCACTGCAGGGAAGCCCAGGAACTGACCCAGGGGCCCTGTGACGGGCCACCCAGCTTGAAGAGGCTTTGAACCCATGAGAATGGACAGGAGGAGGGAGGTGCCTGGCTGGACTGGTCCTGGGCCCTGGGACGGTGGTGGGACTCTGGGCACGGGGGCTCCCTGGCAGGTGGCCTCAGCCCCCCACCTGCTTCCAGGGCGCCAACATGGACCCACCCAGAATCAGGGCCTGCAGTAGCGACTGGAGTCTGCCCAGGCCACTTACAGCTGCCGCTTCTAGAATCTTCCTCGGCCCATCATCGAAGTCACCAATGCTGACTCTGTCCATCATGGGGGTCTCTGCAGGGCTCACCCAACAGCCGTGGGTTTATCAGGCGACACCCACTCCCATGAGCCCCTGCCGCCTCCTGGGGGCACGCCCCTTGCTCCTGACAGTGCCCTGTCTGGTGCATTTATCAAATTTATGGGCACAGGAAAGCGCTGCTCCGCTTGTTTCCTGAGGACCCGGGCCAGCTCCCCCAGGCCCCGGTGCGGCGGCAGGTGCATCGTGCTGGAGCCAAGCCACCCGTCCTCCTCCAGCCAGAAGAGATGTTGCCCCATGCCTGGCGTTACTCCCGCCCAGGCTGGGCTCCTCCTGGAGAGGGTCCTCCCCACTGCAGCTCTGTGCTCGCTGCCCGGGGCCACAAATGTGCTTCTGTCCCTCTCTTCCCCCTTTGTTGCTTTTGGGCCAATTGCTCAGGGATCACTCCTGGTGGTGCTCGGGGTACCATAGGGGGTGCCGGATTTCATCTGGGGTTGGCCGTGTGCAAGCTTGTCTTGCATGCAGCTGACCTGGGTTCTATCCCTGGCATCCCCCTAGGGTCCCCTGAGCCCCACCAGAAGTGACCCCTAAGTGCAGAGCCTGGAGTTAGCCCTTTTTTTTTCTTCTTTTTTTTTGCCTTTTGGGTCACACCTGGCGATGCACAGTGTTTACTCCTGGCTCATGCGTTCAGGAACTACTCCTGGCACACAGCTCGGGGATGCTGGGAATCGAACTCGGGTCAGCTGCGTGCAAGGCAGATGCCCTACCCGCTGTGCTATTCCTCCAGCCCCCAGGAGTCCTCCCTGAGCACAGCTGGGTGTGGCCCGTAAATCAAATGAATTAATAGGTAAATAAACAAGTGGTGAACAATAGGACTTCCTCTAGATGATACCTATACAAATTGCACGTAAAGGGGTTCAGAGGGTTCCAGTACATGTCCATATAATCCCCTCCCCCCACCACCCAAATTTCATCTCTCAACAAATCTTCTAAACTCTTTCTTCAAAATATCTACCCACACCTTTTCTTCCACTCTGCAGCAGCCAATATTTTCTCTTGAACATGTCTCTGTTTCTCTCTCACTGTCTCACTCTTTCTCTCTGTCTTCCCACCCCCCAACACTTCTCTAAATTTCCTTCAATAAAACAACTTCACTTCACAAAAACAAAACAGAACAAAGGAAAACTCTATCCACCCACTCCTTACGCCTGATGGCCACGGCCCAAGCCAAACTTTCATTTCCCACTGATAGATCCGAAGGCCTCCTGCCCGGCTCCTGCCTCCGCCCTCGCCCCACTCCGTCTATTTTCAACACAGCTGCCAGAGGCGATACCTAAAAATACAAGTCGAAGCCTGCCGCTGCTCTGCCCAAGTCCTCAGAGCCCCCTTCGGCGCAAGGGACTGCCAGGGCCTTGTCAACGACCACGCGGTCATTGGCGCTAAGTCCCTGCTGCCCCCGGTCCACTGCCTGCTCCCCCCACCCCACCCCAGTCTCACTGGCCTCTGTGTTGTGACTTAGACCTGCCCCGTCTGACTTGCACCCCTGCCCTACCCTGGCCCTCCCTTACTCCACAGCCCACCTTCCCTTCCCACCCCTCCCGTGCCGACTTAATCTCAAAAGTCACCTCCATGGGGGGACCAGGGACGTGGCTCAGCGTCTGGACTCTTGCCTTCCCTGTGTGAACTTTTTCTGGCACCTAAAAAGTCACCTCCTCCAGGAGGCCTTCCACTCATCTAAACTTTCCATAGGATGTTCAGTGTTGACTCTGCCCCTCCCTCTTTATTTGCCTTTGCCAGGAATGGAAAGATCGGGTCCATCTCTTAACTCTTCGCCTGCCTTCCCTTAGACGGTCAAGAGGAGGCCTGTCTCCCCTTGCTCCGCAGCGGCCAGAGCAGGGTCAGCTCAGTCAGCGCTGTGTTGGATCAAAAACTCATTCTCAGGCTTTGGGCTGGTGCTCTGTTAGGTGGCACCTGGGCACTCCGAGCTGACTCAGGAGGCCGAGCCCCAAACCAGGGCTCCCTGCTCAGACTGGAACTTCCCCTCCCTTGTGCCCAGCCCAGCTGCGTCAGAGAGGGCTTCTGGCTGGGAACTAGCCTGGCCTTTCTCCACAGAGAACTGTCTGACCCTGGGCCCGGCCGGGAGGGGGCGGCAGGTGAGTCTACCTGGAGCTGGAAGGCTTGTCGCTTTCCCTGGGTTCCCACGGGGCATCATCAGTGGGCCTCAGGGTCCACCTTCACGATTTTCCCAGGCAAGTGTCACTTCCCAGGGTAGATTCGGGGTGTCCCACTTCTGAGTCCAACCACGGTTCAGGGAAATCAGATGCTCTGAGGTACATACTGGGATTTTGCACTTGGCAGGGACCACCTAACCATCCTCCTTCCCCTCGGGCAGGGCTGCCTGTCGCTGGTGAGCCTCAAGAGTGCCCAGCATAGGGTCCGTTCCTTGTGCTAATCCTTTTATAAGCTGGCCTTCCCGGCCACCCTGAGCCCCTGCTTCTGTCTGTTTGTGGTTGAAAGCGGATCCCCGTATCCCAAATCGAAGCCTGGGGCCTTTACAAACAGTGTTTTCCTCTGCACAAAGACGTATGAGGAAATTTAACATACAAAATACACAGGTGGGGGCGGAAACAACCATCACACTGTTACAACAGCGGGAGGCTGGACTCAGTGTGGGAGTGTAGGCTCTGCACACAGGAGAGGCGGGTTTAACCTCTGCACTGCCAAAAGAAATGTCCAGGTATCTCCTTATACATAGTATGTTCATATGATGGGGCTGGAGTGATAGCACAGTGGGTAGGGCATCTGCCTTGCACGTGGCCGACCCGGGTTCCATTCCCATATGGTCCCCCGAGAATGCAAAGCCAGGAGTAACCCCTGTGCATTGCTGGGTGTGACCCAAAAAGTAAAACATATACATATATTATATATGTATATATGTATAATATATATATATATATATATATATATATATATATATATATAGTGAGGACTGCAGGTCACTCAGAGACCGGAAAGCAAGACTGTGGGTTAGGTCGGACACTGTCTCCCCGGCACCTGGCCCAGCCCTGGCCAAAGTCAGCGCCACACAGATGCCTGAAGGAGCAGATCCCCGCAGACCTCCTGCCCTGGGGAGAATGGCTTCCTCCCCACAGCACTCAGGGCTGGAGGGTGGGGGGGGGGGGGGGAGGCGGGCGGAAGGACTATCACAGCCCCCTCCCACGCCGCTCTGCCTGAGGTCCCCGAGGTCCAGGCCTTGCAGCTCGAGAGTGCCCCCTGCGTATCTCACCAGCAGAACAGAGTGTGGCCAGTTTGCACAGGACAGTGGCCCACTGTCCCCTGCTTCACCCCCAGCCATGCTCAAGCCATATCCCTGTTTCCTCTGCAAAACTGACCCCCTCCTGCAGCCCCCCTTCACCCTTCACAGGCCTTCCTGGGCCCTTTTTCCTCCTCTGGACTCTCCTGCACACCTGGCAATTACCTGGGCACCTGGCGGGCAGATGACCATAGCGTGGTCTGCAGCCCCTTCCCGAGTGTTGCCTTGTACTCCTGGGAGGAGACCGTGAGTTTGGTGTCCACCCCCTGGACCCTCCGGCACCCAGGGCTCAGTGTCGGGTAGGGGCAGGTTTGTGTTGGGTCCCCCGTGGGGGTCTCTGGAGGTGGGATGCCCAGGACACCCCTGCTCCCCCAGTGTGAAGCACTGGCACGGCCCAGTGTTCAGTCTCAGTGCCCTGGAAGGATTCTGTCTGCTCATTCTCATCACTCGCTGTGAGTGTACGTGTCACCCCACAGTGAGCCTGGGCTGTCCAGGTTGGGGCTACACCCAGCGGTGTTCAGGGCTGACTCCTGGCTTTCAGCTCAGGGATCACCCCTGGCGGGCTCAGGGCCACCCCACGGGGTGCCAGGGATCGACCCCATCAGCTGCATACAAGGCAAGCCCCTGACCTGCTGTGTTCTCTCCGGTACAGACAGGGTGTGTGCCGGCTGGGGGTCGGTAGGGAGACCAAACTCTGGTGCCAAGGGGCAAAGCAAGAGCTCTAAGGAGGGAACGGAACTACCAAGACTACCAAGAGCCCTGCAGCCCCCACAGTGTGAGCCCCTCAAAGCAACCCTGTTCCCACACCTTCAGGCCTGAGGCCGGGCCAGAGATTTGAACTGGGAGGCTGAAACAGTCTCCAGACCTCTCTCTCTCTCTCTCTCTCGCTCTCTCGCTCTTGCTCTCTTGCTCTCACTCTCTCGCTCTCGCTCTCTCTCCACTCTCCCCCCTCTCCTTCCCTCTTCCTCTCCCTCTTCTCTCTCCCCCTCTCTCCCTCCCTCTCTCTTCCTCTTCTCTCTACCCCTCTCCTCTCTCTCTTTCCCTCTCTTTCTCTCTTCCTCTTCCTCCACCCCTCTCTCTCTCTCTCTCTCTCTCTCTCTCTCTCTCTCTCTCTCTCTGATCCAGCCTAAGAATCCAGGCGGGCAGGGCTTGGGGAGCATGTGCCGGACGTGCTGGCCGGCCGTCTGTCTGTCCATTCAGCTCCCGGCTCCCATCTGCTCCGTGGCCTGCAGACAGCCCTTCTGTGGCTCTGCTGAGCTCCTTCTACAGAGGTGCCCTCGAAAAGGCTCCCGCACGCCCTCCTCCTAGCGCCCACCACTGGGGGCCCTGCGGCAGGAGCGCGCCCACCCACTAAGCAGCATCTCCTGGGCCTCCCCTGGGACCTGCCTGGCACTGCGGGACCAGCCCCTCCGCGCAGCTCCCAGGACCCTCCAGCTTCGAGGGACTCTCACTACTGGGCACTGGGTGCCCATGATGGGAGGCTGGGAGCTGGCAGGGGCGGTTCCAGCCTCGAAGCTGGGGGGGGGAGGGCGGGCCATTAGACAAAGTCTGTAAATAACATCTGAGTGGCGGCGCTGCGTTTGACCCATGACGTCCAGCTCCGCAAATAGAACTGAACTATTCGCTTCAGGCATTCCGTGACCCCGAGGCAGGCCAGAACAGGCCAGCTCCCCGAGGGGGGACTCTCATGCCTGTCCCCAAGCTCCAGGTCTAGGAAAGTCCTGGCATGTGTAACCTCGGCCACTCGCCTCTGATCCACACCCCAAGCTCCCCATTTCCAGCCCCAAAGAAGCCAAGGGCGTATTCAAAGGCAGCGTGTGTGTGTGTGTGCACGCGTATGTGTGTACATGTGTGCGTGTGTGTGCGCGCATGTGTGTACATGTGTGCGTGTGTGTGCATGCGTATGCATGTGTGTGCGTGCGTGTGTGTCTGCGTGTACGTGTGTGCATGTGTGCGTGTGTGTGCATGGGTGCATGTATGTGCGTGTGTGTACATGTGTGTACGTGTGTGCGTGCCTGTGTGAGTGTGTGTGTGTGTGTGTGTGTGTGTGTGTGTGTGTGAGCCCCTCCCGCAAGGACTCAGCCCCTGCACCTGCTGTTTGGGAGCAGGAGGGTGGCACAGACCCTGGGGAGAGCCGTACAAACGCACAGCTGGGCTTTCTGTTCTGCGATAGGGTGGCTGCCTGGCATCCCCCTGCCTTCTCCCCCGCAGAGCAGAGGGGACCTGATGACTGCCATCTGTCACCTCTGCTGATACCCGGGTCCTCGCCGGGGGTCTGCACGACTCGGGAAGCCGAGATAAGCCTCTTGCGACATTAAACATTGACAGACCTGAGCGTGGTACCAGGCTGTAGGAAACTCCCAGGCTGGCCCGTGGGGAGGCAGGGGGCCACGGAGCAGCTGGGCCATTAAAAATGGATGGAGGGGGCAGGGGCACATGGACGCAGCCCACCCCTCTCAGGAGAGGCTGGAGCCCCTGAGGTGATGGTTCGTTCTGTTGTCAGTCATAGGGAAGGGCAGGAGGACCCGACTAAGGCCTGCAGTCCAGCTCTTCCTGCCAGTGGCTGGATATTCTGCTAGTGGCCAGACAGACCTTGACTCCAGAGATAGGGAGATATGGTCTGAGTCTCAGCTCTATCCTGGGACTGTGGCTTTGCCCATGAGTCTTGATTTGATTATCTGTAATCAAATAATCAATAAGCAGCTGGGCTTATTCCTGGCTTTGCATTCTGGGATCATTCCTGGAGGGGCTTGGGACCATACAGAATATCGAGAATGGGACCGGGCCGGCCAAGTGTAAGGCCAGCATGGGGCTCGCTGCATTTTCTCTCTGGCCCAAGCCTCTCGAGATCTTTCCCTGGCCCCTGGTGTTTCCAGAAACCTTGGGCTTGTGACCAGTTTAAAGGGCTGGGATGTAATTCAGTGGTAGTGTATCCTGTGTGAAAGAAATTTGGGTTTTACACACACACACACCATGGCCAGATTTATTTTTCTTTCTTCTTGTTAGAGTGGGTGGGTTTGGGGCCACGCCTGGCAGTGCTCAGGGCTACTCATGGCTCTGTGCCCTGGGATCACGTCTGAAAACGCTTAGGGTATACAGTGCTGGGGACCCAGCCCCTGGCAGTTGCGTGCAAGTAAGCCCTTCCCTGCTGGACTAGCTCTCGGCCCTGTGACTGCTTTGTCTGTCATCCTAGACTGGGAATACCCAGCGAGCAGCTGTCGCAGCACCTCTGACCATCCAGGCCAGCACATCCCTCTGGGACCTGAGTTCACAAGCAGGCTGGGCTCGCAGCTGGTCCTTGCTGGACACTGGGAGGTCAGGGTTAAGTGGAAGCATTAGGAGAGGGAAGTCTCTGCCCCAAATCGTGGCCAGAATCAGCCTGTAAAGGATCAGCCTGTCCTTGCGGGACCCCGAGTTCAGTGCTGGGGGCCCCCATGTGACTTTTTCAGTGGATTATCCCAAACCAAGCTGGATGGAGCCCCTCAGTTCTGAGCAGCTGCTGGAGTGGGGGACCAGGAAGCAGGCGGTCCCAGCCCCTCTCCTGCCGGGAACTCTCCAGTCTCAGGGTCCTGGAGCGCATGAGCAAGTGACAAAGGGGCAAGTCTAACAGGACTCGGCAGGCGAGCGCCCCATCAGAGATGCTTGGCCAAGCGACTTTCCTTCAGCTGGTCCTCTGGGGCTTTTGCCGGCTCCTTACATGGGGCTTCTGGGGACCCTATGGTGTCAGAAATCGAATCCAGAACCTCACACCTGCCAGGCCAAAGCTTTAGCACTGAGCCCCACCAGCTGGCTTCTTACCCTGAAAAGTCCCTCTACCCCTCCCCAACTCTCCAGGGCTCTCGGCACCCCACGGTGTGGAAATAGCTCCCAGGGTTTCATCTTCATTCTCCAAAGTCAGCACTCTGACCTCCCCACCCACCCCGGGGAGCTGAAACAAGGTCTTGGGGACACCCAGGGGCGAGTGAAGAAGACAGACTTCCAGGGGGTGCTGAGGGGATTTACTTTGCCCTGAGAAGGGGGTGGTAGGCCAAACAGGAGCCTCGGGCCAGAAGACTGAACTGTGTCATCTCTTCAGAGGCCTGTTTCTGAGTCCTAGAGAAGCTTCTGGTCCCTGTGGGAGGAAGGAGGCAATGGCGGACTGAGGCACGTTGCTGCCGTCAACGGCGTTATCCCCTCAGTCACGAGCCACGGTCTCCCTAACCCATCTGGGTTTCCAGATGGAAAGTACTAATGGAGGGGGAAACTGAGATACAGACAGTATCAGGTATCTGTTCAAGCTGAGATTTGAACCTGGCAAAGCAGCCCCAAGCCCCCACTCCCTGGTGGTGCGTTACACGATTTTGACTCTATTCTAGAAGAACAGAAGCAGTGACTATTGTGGCTTGGAAGAACTCTCGACACGATGATCAAGCTCAGGGAAACGTCGTAGGTCTTTGGAGGGGATTTCGTACCCCTCTAGGTTTGCTTGATGAACTAGAAATACAGCTATCCTGCGTCTTCTAGAAATTTCTACTCCTTGAACGGGTGCTGGATCCCACTTTATTTGGGGGTGGAGGCCAGTTTGGGCTACACCTAGCAGAGCCCAGCACTTACTCCCGGCTCAGGGGTCACTCCTGCTTGGCTCCAGGGAACACAGGGGTTACCTGGGGTCGAAGCCAGGTCAGCCTGGTGCCAGGCCAGCACTGGCCCCACTGTGCTGTTGCTCCGGCACCCAGGGGCTTCCCGCTTCTATCTGGGCAACATGCTGTGGCTTGTGGGCGGAGGGCAGAGTCAGGCATCTTCCGGGCAGCACCCGCAGGGCATACTTGCCCTCTGCCATCCTGCCAAACCAGCTGGCAGGCAGGAGACGGGGACTGAGACAAGACACAGGAGACCCTTACTTACTCCTCTCTCCTAGGCGGGGCATCCTGAGACCCTCCCCGCTGGGTTTGGCTCCGTCTAGATTTCTGGGCTCCTCCTGTGGCCGTGGCCTAGTTCAAATCCCAGTGAGGGTTCGTCCCAGGCAGAGCGTGCTCAGAGCCGGAGAGCGGGGGAGTCCCCGCATGCCTCCCACCGCACAGCTAAGGCTGTGTGGAGGGGCTCTCTGCGGCGTGGTGGCCCCGAGACACACTCAGATGCAGAGCCACAGAGGGGCTGGCGGGGTCCACGAGGAGCAGGTCTCTGTGTCCAGACACCAGCTGGTGTCCGAGGGACCCTGGCCCACACACCCAGTGGGAAACTCGTGGCTCCTTTCCACTCAGCCATCCATGCCCCTCAGCAGTGCCGCTGGAGTTCGGGGAGCTGGAGGAGAGAGCGAAGGTGGGGGCGGTGGCCCGGAGCAGCCCAAGGGGGGTGGGCGGCAGGTCTGTGTTTGGGAATGTGGCAGCGCCTGGGGGTCTGTGGCCGTAGCCCCCCCCCCTTCACCCCCTTCACAGCTTTCGGCCCAGAGCACCTGCCTCCTTGTCAGGAGAGGAAACGGCAGGGTCGGCGGCACTTCCCAGGGGTCAGCGCGCCCAGGCTGTGCTGGCCAGACTGACCCTACCGGGTCCTGGTGGGCAAAGCCAGGGTGGGGGAGCGAGGGAGGCCAGGCCGAGGAGGAGGAGGAGGAGGAAGAGGAGGAGGAGGAGGGAGGGTCCCTCTCCAAGGCCAGGCGGGGTGTGCACAAGGCTAGCCTGAGGTGCAGGGCCTCAGGGGAGGAGAGACCAGCTGACTGGTCTCAGGGGCAGTGCCGAGCTGGGGCTGTGAACCCCGCATGGAAAGGGCAGTCTCTCTGCAGGTTCGGTCTCTGTTGTTCAGCTGCTGGAGAGGAAGTGGGTGGCCCATGAGGAAGAAGGGGAAAGTCGCTCCCCAGGGCGGAAGTGAGTTCCTTTCTGGCCAGACCCTTCTCTCTCCCCTGGGACGACATAGGGGGATGGGGAGGGGCTCTCTCTAGGGTCCCCAGGTTTCTGGGAGCAGAAAGCAGCCAGCAGAGTCTGGGCAAGGGAGAAATCACCTGGGCTCACCTGGGCGGGACCTTCCTGAAGGGACTTCCGGGCTTTGTGGAGCCACAAAGGGGCCTTTTATTGAGCAACTACTGCCTGTGCCTGAGTGCTTGCCGAGGGCGGGGAAATGAATGGGGGCGATTTCCTGCTCTTAGGAGGAGTCAGGGGTCCTTGGGGAAGTAAGGAGAGCTGGAGGGGAACAGGGAAGCGGGTTGGTGGGTAGGTGGGAGGGTGGAGGGAGAGCAGATCTCTGAGCACCATGCGGAAGTTGGAAGTCGCGAGGCCCTATGGGTGAGCGCACGACTGAGGCAGAGCAGAAGATTGGGAGCGGTGGTCTCCACACGCTGGTTTCCCTGGCATCTGTCAGGAAGGAAGCCAGCGGGATTCTCCCAACTCAGAGAGAAGGCCCTGGGCGCAGAGGGGCAGGGTGGGGGGAGCGGGGCAGGCCAGTCTGGGATGTCCTCTTCTTGGTGCTGCCACAGATGAAGGCGAGGGGTTGGTCGGGACCTGCGGGGAGCTGAGGGTCAGGATCCCCAAAGCAAATCACTAGTGACCTTTTTTTTTTTCCCCCTGCATTGCTGGGATCAAACCCAGGCCACGCACAGCCAGTTCGTGCTTCTGCCTCACTTTCCCCGACAGGCCTCTAAGATCACAGCTGCTCCCAGGGGCAGCGATGCGTTTATTTATTGTTTGCGGGGTGACCTACACACCTTATCAACAGGATCTTTTAATCCTAGGAAGAACCGGAGGAGGTTCTGGGAAGGTGAGAGAGCCACAGTACAAGGCCGATGAACACCCCAAGCCCACACCCAGACCCAGGTGCCGGACTTGGGGGACAGGAAGGGGGCACAGACACCGCTCTGTGGGTTAGACCCGCACCCCCTTCACCTGCCCTGGAGAAGGTGGGCAAACTGGCCGGCCTTTTCTCTCTTAAATCCCTGAGTCAAAACCTACTCTGTTCTGGTGTTCGATTTTTTTTTCTGCTTGTCTTTGAGAATCATAATTAGCATTGCTCAGGGTTACTACTCCTGGTCCAGTGCTCCTGTGGTCCACAGGGAGCCATGCGGTGCCAGGGGCCCCACCAGGCCTCTCTTGTGTGCAGAGCTAAGTCTGTGGAGGAGTCTCGGCCTTAACGCCTTATCGAGCCGTCTCCCTCCGCATGAGCTCGCCGGGCCCGTGGCGAGGCGACTTGGCCCTATGCTGGCAGATCCCGGACCCGGCAGGCCCTCGCCTCGCCTCTCCCCCGACCCCTCCCCTCCCACTGTCCCCAGAGCTCTGGGGTAGGGTCAGCCCAAGTCTTTCGCTAGACCATTCTCCAGCAGGGAAGTAGAGAGAGGAAGTGGGTGTCAGACAGGAGGGCGGCGGGCGAGCACTGGGCTGTGAAGGAACTTTCCCGGCCCCGGCCCCACCCCGGAGGGCCACCAAGCGCCCACCCCTCTGTCTGGTTTCCCGAATCTCCCCCTGTCTACCCATCCCGCAGTCTCCCGACAAGACACCTCCCGGCCTTCATCTGGGACCCTTTAACCCACTGACCACTGACCACACCCCCCCCACACACACACACAGGCACAGGTGAGACAGGGTCCAACTCAGACATGGTGCTGCCACAGGCTTAGGGGACAGAGCAGGCATCCAAGTCAGGGAGGGGGCTTCCCGATGAGCCCTGCCGGGAACCAGAGCCGTGAGTGCTGACCCTCCTCCTGGGCCTCCTACCAGGCCGCACTCTCCTCCTTGATCGGAGGGTGGGCAGCGGGCCACCCCTCCAGTGGACAGTGGGAGAAGGTGGAGAGACAGGACCCGCCATCCACACAGGGCAGGCCATGCCATGCCCTGGGCCCCAGTGTGCAAACCCATCGTCTCCCACGGAAATACACACCCCACGCACCAGGCCGGGATGGCCAGGGCCAAGTCAAGAACACAGGGATCAGGGCTGGAGAGATAGCACAGCAGGTAGGGCGTTTGCCTTGCACACGGCCAACCCGGGTTCAATTCCCAACATCCCATATGGTCCCCTGAGCACCGCCAGGAGTAATTCCTGAGTGCATGAGCCAGGAGGAACCCCTGTGCAAAGCCGGGTGTGACCCAAAAAGCAAAAAAAAAAAAGAAAAAGAACACGGGGACCCCACTAGAGACAGGATGGCTGCCGGCTGGGTTCCATCCTACCCCCTTACTGGCCCCAGCCCACCAGGAGCGATCCTTGAGTGCAGAGTCAGGGTAAGCCCTGCACACTGCCCAGCATGGCCCCCAAACTGAAACAAACCAAAAAAATTGGAAGAAAAAACAAAGCAATTTTTTTTTTAAAAGAACATCCCAAACAGGGATAGTCAGAGGGATAGTGTGGGGGGAAGGGCAGGGGGTGGCAATTGCTGTGCATACGGCCAGCAGGGGGTCCATCCCCGGCATCCCATATGGTCACCCCAGTACCACCAGGAGAAATTCCTCAGTGCCAGCAGTGACCCCTGAGCATCTGGGGGTATGGTGGGTGCGGCGGGGGTGACCCCAAAACAACAGCAACAACAATTTTAAAAACACCGAAACAAAAACCACAAACACACTCGGAGTTACAGTGGCCGCCCCAGGATGGAATCCTCTCCCGGAGCCCCTTCCCCGCCCTCTCCCCACCTCCCCGTGCTCCCCTCCGCGTTCCCAGCACTCCTCCCGCCCCGCCCCGGCCCGTCCCACCCCGTCCCGCCCCGCCCCGCCCACGTCACTTGTTGTCCCGGCGCTGCCCCATGCTGGTGCCGCTGACGTGTCCCCGCCGCGTCACAGCCCGAGGAAGCGATGCCCTTATTCGGCCGGCCCTGCCGCCTCCGACTCCCGCGGGTGCTGTCCGCGCCCCCACTGTCCTGGGCTCTCCGGACACCTCCTCCCCGCGGGGAGTCTCCTCCCCAGCTAGAAGGAAATGCAGATACTGGCCTGGGGGAAACCCCCTCACGCTCTGGGTCCCTAACGTCCAGCCCAGGGCTGTGACCACAGCGGGGTTGGGGCCAGGCACCTCTTGCAGGCTGAGCCAGACAAGCTTCCTCAGACCCTGGTCTTCCCAGCCTCAGTTTCCCTCCCTGGAAGCATAGAGGAGCCCTTCCTTACTGGGCTGGGCTGTGACTGGCCAGGCACGGGGCACTTGCTGGTGCTAAAGCTCCCTGAGCTGGGAAGGGCGGGGCGCGCTTTCAGGTGGACGCTTGTGTCCGGGAGCAGCGGGTCCAGCTGCTTGGGACGCTGCAGTGCCCACTGACCTGGGGGACAGGCCTCAGCTCTGCGAACAGCCATCTGCTGCGTAGCTGCTGGGCTCGGGGCTGTTCCAGACCCTCCCAGTTAAGCCAGAGAGGGGAACCGGAACTGCCCAAAGCCTGTGGGCAGCCACTGGGGTCACTCCCCTTCCCCAGGCCAGCTCATGCTCAGAGCGCCCAGCCCCACAGGCTTCCTTCTGCCAGCAGCACCCGGGGTCGGTCAGGTGGCTGGCCCTCCCTCGCTGCTGCTGCTCTGTGTTTGCGCTGTTTGCGCAACCTCTCAGGCTCTGCTCGTACTCCTCGTCCTGGGGAAAGTGGCGTCTCCCGAGGGCAGGACACATTATTGCTCCCAGACATCTTCCTGGGGTGACTCTAAGGTGTGGAGGAGAACGGTGTTGAGATCACAGGCCAGGTGATTTATGACGGTCTATAAATGGCACTGAGTCACGGTGCTCGCTCCTGACCCTCCTCCCACCCCGGCTGTGCTGATCCTGGGAATCCCCTCCTCTGGGTGGCTGGAGCCAGGAGCCCAACGGCAGGCTGGAGGTGACTGTCCTCCGGAAAGGTGCTGGAGGTGACACCTAAGGCCACCGAGCTCCCAGTGATAGACTGTCAATGAGGTTAGACGCTGCCTGGCTAAGACTGTGTCAGCTCGGCTTCCTTTCTCCCTCCATCCCTCCCACCCTCCCTCCATTCATCCCTTCTTCCTTCCTTCCTTCCTTCCTTCCTTCCTTCCTTCCTTCCTTCCTTCCTCCCTCCCTCCCTCTCTCCCTCCATCCCTTTCTTCTTTCCTTCCTTCTTTCCTTCCTTCCTCCCTCCCTCCTTCCCTCCTTCCCTCCCTCCCTTTCTCCTTCCTTCCTTCCTTCCTTCCTTCCTTCCTTCCTCACTCCCTCACTCCCTCACTCCCTCTCCCTCCCTCACTCTCTTCTCTCCCTTCTTCTCTCTTTCTTCACAACCATCAGTGCTCAAGGTTTACTCCTGCTTCTGTGCTCAGGGGTCACTCCTGGAGGTGCGTGGGGGGATCATATGGAATGCTGGGGTTCGGGTCGGCCCTGTGCAAGGCAAGAGCACTCCCCACCGTTGGTTCTTTTTAGCCCTGAGCTCCTGTTGGTCTCAGGTCCATGGATTCTGAATGCTAACCCTGAGTGCACCTACTGTCATAAACTGCAGACTCCAGACGGTTTCCTTCTTTCTACAAATGAACTTTCCATGGGTCCTCGAGTGCATCATGGCCTTTCGTCACAGTATGGGTCTGCAGAAAGGGTCAATACAGCACAACTGCAAGCAACTTAAGAATGGAGTGTTGGGAAGGAGAATTCAAAACACTGGGGTGCGTGCTTTGCATGCAGGAGACCCAGGTTCAATTCCTAGCACTGCTTGGTCCTCTGAGGCCCACACGGAGTGACCACCCCCCAGAGCTGGAAGCAGGCCCTGAGCACCAGCGGGCATGCTCCTCCTCGCCCCCAATAAAGAATGCTAAGATCTGTCTTTTTTTTTTGATTAGTGCCTTTATTCATTTTAAAATTTTTTATGTTTATTTATTTTGGTATTGGGGTAACACTCGACAATGTTCAGGGGTTTCTCCTGGCTTTGGACTCAGGAATTACTCCTGGCAGTGCTCAGGGAACTATATGAGATGCTGGGGATCGAACCCAGGTCGGCCACGTGCAAGGCAAACACCCTACCCACTATACTATCTTTCTGGCCTCAAGATCTGTCTGTTCTTAAAAAAAATCCTTCTGGGACAGGGAACATTCCCGCGCTGCCGAAGTCCCAGCAGTGCACTCACACCCCAACAGCTGCTGCCTGCCCATGGCATGCCCACCGCCTCATGACCGAGAGCTATAGAGACGCCAAAGTAGTAAAAATTTCAGGTATGCCGAGTTTTTTTGGGCTGTAAACTCCTGGCTGGAGCGATAGCACAGTGGGTAGGGTGTTTGCCTTGCAAGCGGCCAACCCGGTCGACCTGAGTTCGATTCCTCCGCTCCTCTCGGAGAGCCCTGCAACTACCGAGAGTCTCTTGCCCGCACAGCCTGGCAAGCACCCTGTGACGTATTCGATATGCCAAACACAGTAACAACAAGTCTTACAATGGAGACGTTACTGGGCCCGCTCGAGCAAATTGATGAAAACCGGGACAGGGCTACAGTGCTAAACTCCAGGCCTTCTGGGAATGGGCATCACTGACGTTCTCACACCTTCTGTACTTCCAGAAGCCCTGGCAGCCACACCCCTATTCCACCACCACTGCCATGGAAGCTCAGTAACTGCCCAGTTACATTTTTTTTTCTTTCTGGGTGACTCCCGACCATGATCGGGGTTACTTCTGGCTCTGCTCTCAGGAATTACTCCTGGCAGTGCTCTGGAGACCAGGTGGGATGCCAGCGATGGAGGGATCGAACCTGGATCGGTCACATGCAAAGTAAATGTCTTACCCGATGTTCTATCACTCCCCGGCTCCCCAGCTAAAGCTTTCGCCCTCTCCAGAGCACGTGGTTGCATTCACAGCCTAGTGATATCTCCAAACGCCACGATACGAGCATCCCAGTAGGGGCACACCAGATTGGGTGGGAATGTAATACAGAAGCCAGCTAAGCTTGACTAATAAGAACAATACAGGAAGGCTTGACTAGCAACAACAGCTTAGGAAACCCTCAGACAAGGACTCACTGTCCCCAGGGTGAAAGATAAAAATGTTCACAAAGTTTCTTTCACTGAAGTATTTTTGATCATTCCATTAGCCATTTAGTGGTAATAAATATAAAATATAAAATAAATTATATAAAATATATAAATGTTATTATATATGTACATAATATAACATATAAATTATATTTTAAAAATATAAAATAAATTAACGTGGGCCCCACTACAGGGCAGCTTGGAGGGTGGTTGGGAAAATGGGGATCATGGGGGACGGAAGGTGAGAATGGTTGGTGGGATTGGGGAGGGATATCAAATGTCTGTAACGAGTCATCATGAGCAACTTTGTAAAGCAAAGTGTTAAAATAAAGTGGGGAGCAAATCCCTCAGTCATGTCTATAATGCCAGTCCCTCCCAGTCCTGCCCCACACACCAGAAGGCCGCCCAGACCATTGGGTCTCTGCCATCTTCTCTTTCCTACATCTCTGTCTTTGCAGTAAGCATGCCCGTTCCAGCACGCACGCTTACATGACCTGCCTCGCAGCTTGTTCTGAGTTCAAATCCCTAGAGACACACATGCACTGAGCACAGGCTACAATTTCTGGCAAAAAAGATGTGGCGTGCCACAGCCCAAAGCGCCAACTCTGGGGGCAGGAGGTGCGGTACAGCAGAAGTCGGGTGCTAGCCTTGCATGTGGCTGACCCCGGTGGATCCCCAACACTCCCTCGAGTCCCTGCCAGGAGTGGTCACTGAGCACAGAGCCAGGAGTGAATCCTGAGTATAGCTGGGCGTGTCCTTCCCCCACCAAATAACATGTTGACTCTGGCAAACACATGTTTGAGCACCACAAAGACCCCGGCAAGCACCGCAGCCTTAACCTGTGCCTCTGCTAACGGGGTGACCTCCAGCAGCACCCAAACGGAAATGGGTATAAACCTCAGTGAGCACTGCGGCTAAGTGGACGAGCACTGCAATGTGGTATGTGCTCCCAGGAGCACCACAGCTGGACATGTGGGGGGACCACCCCATTCAGGGGCAGTGCGATGCTCAGTTGTCACGAGACGCAGGGAAGTGGATGTGCGGCCAGGCTCAAAGGACAGAGGGTAGGTCCTTCGCCTTGCCCACACCCGAAGCAGATTGGATCCCTCGAACCCCATATGGTCCCCTGAGCACAGCCAGGAGTAATCACATGAACACATTATCATCTGTTAAATAAACAAGGTATCTAGCTATAAAAATAGATTCCAGCTAAAAAAGGACAAGTGTCAGAATAATAACATTTACAGTGCTCTGTTTCGCCATGTTACGTCAATGGCCTATTAATACTATATTTTATGTGAGTGGGTGTAGATATATAGAAACATGCTCTGGTCTCCACTGGTGGTGGAGTGGGAGGGAGCCCCCGTAGACTTCCATTGTTCTCTCTTGCTGAATAATTTAGCCTTCTCCAACCGTCCCCCACCCCTCTGAGTCCTCTACAAATTCAATGTGATTCAAAGCTACTGGGGTTTAAGTTCTTAAGCAATGTCCTTTCTCCAAAGTCAGGTGGGTGGGGCGGGGGGGGGGGGCGGAGGGTGTTGTGTGGAACCAAGGGGGTGGGCCTTGCTATACTTAAAGTATGTTTTTCTTTTTCTTTTTTTTTTTTATGTGGCATTCTTTTCTTTTGTTTGTTTTTGTTTGGGGGTCATGCCCAGCAGTACTCAGGGGTCACTCCTGGCAGGGTAGGGGGACCATATGGGGTGCTGGGGATCAAACCCCAGTTAGCCATGTGCAAGACTAGTGCCTTACCAGCCGGGCTCTCTTTCCCGCCCCTACAGGGCATTCATACTGGCAATACGTTCCTCTGGGCATTGAGGACTGGGGAGGTAAGAGAGTTGGTAGACCCGTCTAGAAGCCAGTGACGTGAGGCTGCTCAAATTTGGGTGCTCAGCCTTTGTGTTGGGTGCTCACGCATTCCTCTCTCCACCCAAGCCCAGGGGCTTTGGCCAGGAGGTCCACCCACTTGCTTCCACACAACTCTAATCCCAAGGAGGCCGCTGGACACACCTGGGCCACCTGACTGTTTGTCTCAGCAGGACTCAACCTCTGACCTCCAGAGTTTTCTGAGCCCAGAGGGAGGGCAGAAAAGGTCAGCAGCTGAGCGCAAAGGACAGAGAGGGTTTTCCCAGCCGTCATTCCGACTGTCACCATTCTCCTCTGGTTAAAGCTGATGAAGATTCTGATTGTTCAATATTCCCCCTTGGGGCTTTCCACCGCACATTCCTTCGGGCTCAGAATGTGTGGTTATGGGTGTGTGTGTGTGTGTGTGTGTGTGTGTGTGTGTGTGTGTATGAGAATTTGTTAATAATGACGCTCTGAATGGGGCCAAGAGAGATAGTACAGCTGGTAGGGCACTTGCCTTGCACACAGCAGATCCAGGTCCGATCCCCAGCATCCCATATGGTCCCTCGAGCACTACCTTGAGTAATTCCTAAGTGCAGAGCCAGGAGTACTCCTGAGCTGTGGCCCCCAAACAATAATAATAATAATAATAATCCATATGATAATAATAATAATAAATAAGGGCTGGAGCGATAGCACAGCGGGTAGAGTGTTCGCCTTACAAGCGGCCAACATGGCCGACCTGAGTTTGATTCCTCCACCCCTCTCGGAGAGCCCGGCAAGCTACCGAGAGTATTCGATATGCCAGACACAGTAACAACAAAGTCTCCAATGGAGACGTTACTGGGCCCGCTCGAGCAAATCGACGATCAACGGGAGGGCCTTTACCTTTACCTTTACCTTAATGCTTTGGGGCTGAAGAAAGAACTCATCAGACTGAGCTTTGGCAGGCAGGAGGCCCTGATTCCTACCCTGACACCACACAGTCCCCTGAGTACACCAGGGCTGGGAGTCACCGCCGAGGGTATCAGAAGTGGTCCCAAACTCATCATCAGCATCATGATGCTTTGACTGCTTCATGGAATGCTTTCTCACCTTTTCCAAAGGTCCGAAACACAAAATGACAGATTGCAAAAGCGACGTATCCTTTTTGCCTTGGCTCCCTGGCGGCTCAGAGGTAAAAACGAAAGCAGTGAATTCAACAAATTCACAAATGTTCATATTTATGTCTCTCCCCTTTTATTACTAATTGATCTTAGGCCTTTTTAATATCCACATAAGTCTCCCATTTTAAGGTGGCTTACTGTTTTTTTGAGCTATCTCAAATTCTCAAATAGGAGTTCAGTTTAAGTAGGAAGTAATGATGACCAAAGGTACTGAGTCCTCTTATGGTCTTGCACTATAAACTTTTCCGGGTACTGTAAACTTTTTAGTTGTTTTGTAAACAACTGTAAACTTTTTAGTCTGTAGGCCACACAGGCTGTGCTCAGGGCTTACTCCTGGCTCTGTGCTCACAGGTCCCTCCTGCTGGGGCTCAGGGGACTATATGGTGTGCCAAAGATTGAAACGGGACCAGCCACGTGCCAGGCAAGTGCCCTGCACACTGTACTTTCCCTCCAGCCCCAGTACTGTGAATTTTAATTCTCCCAATAGCCTCTGAAGTAAGAACAGTTCACTTTGTATTATGGATTTTTAAAAAGTAAGCATAGGGGGCAGAGACCAGCTAGGACATAGCACGCAGTTGACCCAGATTCAATCCCCAGCACCCCACATGGTCTCCCAAGCCCACCAGGAGTGGTCCCTGAGCACAAAGCCAAGAGTAAGCCCTGAGCACAGCTGGGTGTGACCCAACAACAACAACAACAAGAAAACCAAAACAAAAAAACTAAGCATTGAGAGGTTAAATAACTTGCTTAAAGACTTGAGTCTGGCTGTAGGCTTTAAGCCACCGCTCGAGAATAAACTACAAACTAGTTGTAAATCTGACAAGTATTTCCATTCTGGGATCACCTTTATCCCACCTTGGGGTATGCAATTCTCTTCTTTTATTTCACAGGGTTCCCTCTTTTCTCTCTTTCTTTCTTTTTCATATTTCCTAAATAAAAGTACTTGGCTTCAAAAAATCTAATTACAAGGATTAAGGCCATAGCTCAGGTGGAGTGGCAGTGCCTTGACTGTGCCCAGCCCAGAGCAGAGCCAGGTGCAGCCCGGAAGTCCCTTGAATACTGTCAGGCTCTCATTGCTGGGACAAGCACTTCAGGGATCAGCCCCAGCACCATTCCACCTCCAGCAGCATTGGATGCATCCCAACATTAAATAGGGGGTGGTGGGGGGGCGGCTAGAGACATCACTTACTGGGTTAGAGTGTTTACTTTGTCTAAGGGAAGCCCAGGTTCAATCCCTGGCACTACATGAACCCTTGAACACCGCTGAAAGCAGAGTCAGGAGTAACTCTTCCTGGAGTTGATTGGGGTTGGTTCTAAAAAGAAAATTATGAAAAATTATGAGCCATCAGGGGCCAGAGCAATAGTACAGTGGGAAAGGCACTGGCCTTGCACATGGCCAACCAGGGTTTGATCTCTGGCAACCCCGGAGCACCACCAGAGGTAATTCCTGAGTGCAGAGCCAGGAGTAACCCCTGAGCATCACTGGGTGCAGTCCCCAAACAAACAAATAAACAAATTATTATGAACTATCAAATTTGTTATTATTAGTGCACGTAGGACTTCAGGGATTTTAACTCACAATCATAAGCTTCCAAGAAAGGCGTTACAACTTACTATGCTACTTCTCCTAGCCCTACACAATCAACTTTAACACCAAGATAGACAATTGTGAGTTCCAAGCCGCGGAGGAGGTGATTACTTGCAATGGGGAACTGGGGGTGGTGGTGAATCCAGGAAGGCTTCAGATAGGAAATGACCTAGAAAACAGATCATGAGCAGTCATGTTTGATGGGCAAAGAAGCTCTCAAAGAGAATTCCAGGCAGAACAAAAAGTAAGAACAAAGTCACAGTGGTATGGCGGTGCGAAGTACGCTTGTGAGAAACACTGAGAATGAGGGTGCTGTGAGCTTAGCTGTCGCTGGGACAACTCCTTGTCCAGCTGTAGCACTGTAGCACTGTCCTCCCCTTGCTCATAGGTTTGCTCGAGCGGGCACCAGAAATTTCTCCATTGTGAGACTTGTTGTTACTGTTTTTGGCATATCTAATATGCCACGGGGAGCTTGCCAGGCTCTGTCATGCGGGCGGGATACTCTCAGTAACTTGTCGGGCTCTCCGAGAAGGATGGAGGAATCAAACCCGGGTCGGCCTCATGCAAGGCAAACACTCTACCCGCTGTACTACTGCTCCAGCTAGCAGGAGAAATCTGTGATGAGATGGAGCCTTGACACCAGACTACTAAGGCCTGAGGGACCAGCAAGGAGGGTGGTGGGAGTGAAGCAGAAAGACTGTTTAGGACCCCTTAGGTGGCACGGGGCTCAGTGATGCTGAGAAGGCCTGCCCATGAGATGACGGACAGGCCCGGCTTCTCACTGCATGCTGGTCTGGGATTGGGAAGCTCAGTCCCGGGTTTGTCACCGGTCAGGACACTCCTCGCTCCATGGCCTGTGATCACAGGCCCTATCAGGGCCCTGGACGGTCAATGGAGGGAGAGGCAGATGGACCTCCTGGCCACACTCCCTGGTCTCAGGTAAGCAAACCAAGGCCCAGGGTGGTACCACTCTGTCTGGCCGCCAGGCTCCAGTGTCGCTGACTCTGAGCCCATAGGCAGGGAGAAAAGCCCAGGGCCAGAAGGTCAGTGGTATCCTGAGTCACTCTGGCTGAAGTCTGTCCTTTCATCAAGGGGGTTCGGGGAGAGGGGGACCCACTTGGAGGTGCTCAGGGGTTCGCCTGGCTCTGCACTCAGGGATCACTTGTGGTCAGTTGGGGAAACCATAGGGGTTGCCAGGGATCGAGCCTCGGTGGGCCTCGTGCAAGGCAAATGCCCTCCCCTCTGCACTCTCTGGGAGTCTGTCTCCTCACGACCCCCCCCCCCCCCCCCCGGGGTACTCCCTGCTGTCCCAGCTTGCCCAGACACTCTCCCAGGAGGCCCCACCCATCAGCCGAGCCCTAAACAACATCTGCAGCCTCTGGGCACCTCGGGCTGTCTCTTGTTTTCTGTCTGGAGATGAAGGGGTTGGCCAAGGAGAAGGAGCATTTACAACCGTCTGTGTTTGTCCTCCGGGTCTGGGGAAGAGGCAATAAATGCAACCCAGCCACTACTGGCCCCAGGTCCCTGTGCTTCTCGGTTGAGTTCTGGGCACTTTCCGTCACATCTTTCAGCATCTTTAGGGAGGACTGGAGGGCAGAGGTCACATTCTTGGGTGGGGGGTGGGTTGAGGGGGTGGCACGAGGTGGGGGGGGATGTAATTCCAGGATAATCGACTTTTAACGGGTGGTTTCTGTCCTTTGGCTGCTCTAATACGTACATCTGGGGCTCAGCAGGACTTTTGCAGACAAACCGTGCTCTGACCATCTGTCCCCTCCCCCTCCCCGGCTCCCTCCAGCTCTCTCCCTCCCTCTCAGCTGGCAGAGGGGGGCTCCCTTAATCCTGACCTGTGTCTTTCTACCTGCACAGCCCCCAGTAAGCAGGCCCCAAGCAAGGGTGCTGTGGATGGCCGAGCAGTGGTTCTGCACCCACAGCGACACGCTCTCTGGGGGAGCAACTTTTCCTGGAGCAGGTGGGGGTGGGCTTGCCTTCCAGGCCCACCATCAGAGGGGCACAGCGATTCCCTGAGTCAAGGCGATGGAGACCCTGTGGGCTGATGGAGAGCTGAGTCTGGGGAACGTGAGGGAAACCCTTGGGGTCTGAGTCCAGGCTCCGGAAGTCCTTAATCCTCTCAGCCCCAGAGGTCACCTTCAGCTGTCCCTGTGGCGGGGGGTCAAGAGGCGGCGCCCCGCCCCTCTCAGGCTCACAGGACTCACCTTTCTCCCAGGCCCGGGGGCAAGGCCCAGTCGGGACAGGATCCACACTCCACCCCTCACATGGTCACTATCCACCTCCCCAAGAAGGCAACTCCCACCAGCTGCCATCCCTAGCAGTCCCCGTCCTCAGCCCTCAGCTCTCTCCCCCTCAGGACCTGACCTGAGACTTCCTGTCCCCTAAGCGCCTCCAAGGGGAGCTGGGTTCTGGAAGGTTCTGTGAGAGCAACGCCTACCTCCTCCCAATCATCACTCCTCCTTCTCCCAACAGTCACCCTTCCTTCCCCTGACATACACCCTGTGCTTGGACCATCTTCTTCCATCCCTCCGGCCACTCCTTGCTTGCCCAAGGTCTTTTCCCTCGGGGCTCACAGCTGCCCTCTGCACCCCAGACTCCTGCCAGCACCTGACCAAACACCTGCCCGAGCTCTGGACTCTGAGGTCAGCTCCTGCCCCTGGGCCGTGCTGTCTCTCAGCTGCACATCCCAAGTGTCCAGGAATGGCGCAGGATCCAGTACCCTAGAAAGAGATGAATACGTGAATGAGGGAAGGAATGAAGTGTCACGGGACGGATGTTGGCACAACGAAGGACACTCACTGGGCAGGGGACCAGGTGTGGACAGCAACATAACTCTAGCACCTTTTCGCCTCTTGCGACCTCCTTTCCTTCACCTGGGTTCGTCAGGCGTCAAGGAGGGTCTGTGCTGAGCAGGGCACTCACTCTGTCCGGCCTCTCTTCCCCACCACCCTGGGAAGACCTTGCCTGCACCGTACTTGGGTGTGGGTGTGGGGTGTGGGGGGTTGGGGCGGCCACACTGTCGCTGCTTGGGACTAACTCCCGGCTCGACACTCAGGCATCGCCCTGGAGGGCTCAGAGGACCCTACAGGATGCCAGGGATTGAATTCAGGATGGCCGCCTGCAAGGCAAGAGCCCCCAGACCTGTACCATCGCTCCAGCCCCTACTAGTTTGTTTTCTGGCAGTGCTGGGAATCCAACCCAGGGCCTCACACATGCAAAGCAAGTGCTCAATTGCTGAGCCACATCCCAAACACTCACCCCCATTTTATTTATTTTGGTTTTATTCTATTTATTTTTGAGCACCTTGCAGTGGTGTTCAGGGCTTACTCCTGGCTCTGCGATCAGAGATCACTCCTGGATGGCTCTGGGGACCATGCGGGGTGTCAGGGATCAAACCCAGGTCAGCCACTTGCAAGGCAAGAGACTCACCTGCTGTACCATTGCTTTGGCCCGCTCACCCACCCCTCTTTTATTTTATTGTTTAATTTTTTTTCTCACCCCTCTTTTAAAGGAAAGAAGACTGAGCTCAGAGAGATGAAGGATTTGCATGGCCTAAGATGGCAGGTGGCATTGTCTAAGGGTCCAGGTGAGCCAAGCCGAGCTGCCTAAGCGGGTCTCTGCTTGGAAATCAAACGGGCCCCTGGCGCAGGGAGCTTGTCGGCTCTCAGCTACACTTCTCATTAGTGGCGGTTTGTCTCTCGGAAGGGGCAGACCCTCCATTCCAGCCAACAGGGGTGGGTGGAGGGGAAGGTGAAGGTCTGCCTGGCTCCCCACCTGGGAATGGAGTCACTGG
This sequence comes from Sorex fumeus, assembly GCF_029834395.1. Classification (NCBI taxonomy): domain Eukaryota; kingdom Metazoa; phylum Chordata; class Mammalia; order Eulipotyphla; family Soricidae; genus Sorex; species Sorex fumeus. The sequence goes on along the minus strand of NW_026606067.1, from coordinate 128,052 downwards.
TGGCATCTCGCACCTGTCAGGTGATGGAGCCTGCTGCTATAGGACAGGCTTGTTGGCAGACACTGCCCACCACTGCGTTTGTGACCCATCTTCCTCTCACACCCTGGACCCCACCTTAAAAGTGCAGAAGCAGAATTGAGAAGTTGTTCAATCTGATTGTCAAGCATGTTCCTCTGTGCTTAGAGACCCCAGCCTGAGAGGGGCCCAGCATGCAGGGACTGGAGTGTCCTCCTGGGGATACTCCACCAGGTGGGCTGGTGTGAAGGCAGGGCCTGAAGCTGTGGTGCTGCTCAGGTCCTCCAAAGGTCAAGGGGTCATCCAGGCCTCCAGAGATCACCCTGTGGTGCTGGGAATTGAACAAGGGTTAGCTGCATGCAAGGCATCTGCCAGGACACCTATACAGTCTCTCTGGCCCCCATTGCAAGTATTTTGTTTGTTGTTGTTTGGGGGGTCACGCCCAGCAACGCTCAGGAGTTACTCCTGGCTCTGCACTCAGGTATCACTTCTGGCAGGGCTCGGGGGATGCCAGAGATTGAACCCCAGTTGACCATATGCAAGGCAAATGCCCGACCCACCTTACTCTCTCTCTCCTGTCCCTCCATTGCAAGGTTTTAAAGCTGAAGCGTGAGAGACTAGAGTGATAGCACCATGAGTAAGGCACTTGCCTTGCCAGAGATCCATGGTACCGTATATGGTCCCCTAAGCACCACCACAAGTGACCCCTGAGTGAAGAAGCAGGAGGAAGCCCTGAGCACTGCCAAGTGTAGCCCTTGAAACAAAACAAAATAACAAAAAAACAAACAAACAAAAGAATATAGTTTTTTTTCTTTTTGGGTCACACCCAGTGATGCACAGGGGTTACTTCTGGTTCATGCACTCAGGAATTACTCCTGGTGGTGCTCGGGGGACCATGTGGGATGCTGGGAATCGAGCCTGGGTCGGCCGTGTGCAAGGCAAATGCCCTACCCACTGTGCTATCGCTCCAGCCCCAAGAATACATTTTTAAAACTAAAATTGAACAGTGGAATGAGTAAGGTATTGCTGAAGGGAAATCCTATGGCAAGAAGTCTCTAGCAAGGACTGAGGTGAAGTGAGCCGGGCGGCCGAAGACCCAATGGAGGCCTCGGACCCAAAGTGTGGAAGGGATGGACAGATGAGCAGGAGGAAGGAGGGCAGTGCCCTTGGCAAGATGGCAGAGGCAGGGAAGCTGCTCTGCACAGCTGCTTTCTGGGCCTTGGCTGCCGATTCTCAGGGCACGTGGAAGGTGACTGCCTGGCATCTAGTCATGTTTCTAGGCCGCCAGGAAGTCAGGGAGACTTGAGGAGAGCGGATAGAAACTGAAGTGCGGGAGGTGGGGAGGAAGTATTGTATCTTCAAGTGTTGCTATTGAGATTAAAATGCCAGTTACAGGGCTGGAGAGAGGACAGTGGACAGTGGGTAGGGCACTTGCCTTGCACATGGCTGACCAGATCTGATCCCTGGTATCTATGGGATGGATACTCCTGAACACTGCCAGGAGTGATCCCTGAGCACAGAGCTAGGAGTAAGCCCTCAGCACCACCAGATGTGGTCTCAAAACCAAAACAAAATATCAATAAGAACCAGAGAGATGGCTCAGTGGGCTGAGCTGTGCTTTGCATGCAGAAATCTGAGTTCTGTTCTTGGTACTGCCCAGTGCCCTGAGTTCCACCAGGAATGACCCTCAGGCACCAGAAAAACAACCAACCAACCAAAAAAAAAAGTTAAACTGAATACCAGTAAAATGTTTTAAAGATGTCTAGAGACTAAAGACAAAAATGGGATCTCAGGAGGCTGGAGCAATAGCACAGCGGGTAGGGAGTTTGCCTTGAACATGGCCGACCCAGGTTCGATTCCCAGCATCCCATATGGTCCCTAGAGCACCACCAGGAGTAAGTCCTGAGTGCATGAACCAGGAGTAACCCCTGTGCATCACTGGGTATGACCCAAAAAGCAAAAAAAAAAAAAAGGCGGGGGATCTCAGGACTAAAATTAGGATTAGAGGCCAAAGCAATAGTATAACTTGCTTTATACTGCCAATCTGGGTTCAACCCCCAACATCCCATATGGTCCTGAGTCCCCCCTCCAAGAGTGATCCCTTAGCACAAAGCCAGGAATAAGTCCTGAGCATTGCCGAGTATGGCTCAAAACCCAATAAATAAATGAAATTAGAATTAGAGATGACAGTTTGAGCTTCATTTTATTTGAAGAAAAGCAAGTTCAATACCTATAGAGTAAAACCAGCTGATGTGCATGTGGTTTACATAGGATAATAGACAAGAACCAACGTGTTCCTGTGCATGAATGGTAACTACCCTCAACCTCAGCAGGGGTGTGACCAAAGTGGTGGGGACTCTGCGGTGACAGGTGGACACGCTTTGTGTCTGACATGTGATGGACAGGTGAACACACCGTTCACCTGAACAGTGTTAGCCCATATTCAGGGCTTGACAAACACATTATCACTTGAGATTGCTTTCACAGGACACATCCAAATAGTTCAATCTTGACAACTCACTTTAAAGATGTTTAACCACCACGTGGACTGGAGCGATAGCACAGTGGGTAGGGCGTTTGCCTTGCATGAGGCCGACATGGCCGACCCGAGTTCGATTCCTCCACCCCTCTCAGAGAGCCCGGCAAGCTACCGAGAGTATCCCGCCCACACGGCAGAGCCTGGAAAGCTCCCCGTGATATATTCGATATGCCAAACACAGTAACAACAAGTTTCATGATGGAGATGTTACTGGGCCTGCTTGAGCAAATCGATGAACAACGGGAGGACAGTGACAGTGACAGTGAACCACCACGTGAGTCAGCTCTGCTTAAAGTGTGGGGTTCCTGAAGAAACACGGTTGGGACTCTGGAAAAAGAATTGAGCAAACCGGGACCCTGGAGAGATCTAGGACCTTCCCGGCCCCAAGCTTGCCCGTGGGGGAGACCAGGCCTCAGCCCTGCTTTCTCCAGCCCCTGCGTGTCTGTCTGACATTGTTGCTTCAGCTCATCACCCGGCAAAGGCTCAGGCAGCTGCCTAGGTTCTGCTGCTCCTCGGGTGAACCTGCAGTACCCCCTCATCTGCTCTGGGGCCATTGTCACATTGTCTGTTGGGGTGGCCTTGTGCCCCGGGAACCTGAGGCCTCACTGCAGTGGCCGTTTGGAGCTCATCCTCTGCCACACACTTTCCCAGCAGGAACTTATTCTGTTGCCGGATTGAAGCACCTTTTGTTTGTCTGTTTGGGGGCTACAGCTGTGGGTGCTCAGGGCTTACTCCTGGCTCTGTGCTCAGGGATCACTCTTGGTGGGGCTCAGGAGACCCTATAGGATGCTGGGGACTAAACCCAGGCCAGCCACGTGCAAAGCAAGCACCTATCCACTCTACTATCACTCTGGCCCCAAGTCAGGCACCTTTTGTACAATGAAATCTACTCTTTGCTTCTATTTTTAGAGCAAGTGGAGGAACGGGTTCCTTTTGGCACCCAGAAGCTTCTCCAGCCCTTGAGAGGATCTCTGAAACTTTCAAGGGACTTGAAAATCATGGTGACCTGGAGACTCTAACTAACATAACTTGGCATATCTTACTGTGCATTTTACCAACGAACACACTCGAGTCCAGTTGGATTGTTTTCCTCCTACTCTCAACACTAATCATTTTGTATTATCTATTTCCGTCCCTGTTCTCACTTCACTTTGGGCGGGGGAAGGGGTTTAAGACAGACACTTAAAAATAGCTAACATCCTTATATTTTTACAATCTTCATGAGAAGGTGGTAGGTAGGAACAATGTCCTTCCCCCCGCCACCCCCCACCCCCGTTCTTGATTCTTATTCCTGAATCTAGAGCATAGGTCCCAGCCTGGCTGGCCTTAGTCGGATACTTGTGGTGTCACTTTGTAAGATGATCAGAAACTCTAAGGGCACTCTGGACATTACCCAGCCATATCTGCAAAGAGTCCGGAGTGTATATACTAGTATTTCCCCCCTGATTAGGAAGCAAGGAAGCAGCGTCTGGTCTTGCCTGGGTGATGCTCCTTATCAGTTCTGGGCAGCAGTTCAGGTTGCTGCCAATGAGTTCTGAAGGGAGGGAGGATCAAATTAGCATCTCTACTCGCCATGCTGGGATGTAGCCTGCCAAAACGCACTCTCCCCGCCAAAACACACCTCCCCACCCAGACACCCACACTGCCCAAATGGTGTTCTTTACTCTGCCGTTCTAAGTGCATAGGGACAAGCACAAACAGTTGCCTACTCTCCTATCCAAGAGACACACACTCACACACACACACTTATACACACACAACTCTGCCTGCCCACAGAGACACACACACCCACAGATCTACGAGAAAACTGTAGTACCTTGTGGGAGCTGCTGATGTCACCCTCCCAGAATAGCTTGGCCCCTCATCCCACCCCCCTCCTGCCTGCGGATCAGTTTCCCTCAACCTCAGGTTTCCTCCTGGTCAGGAAGCTGGGAGGTAACCTTGGCAACTGGGCCTGCCCTGCAGCCCACAGTGCTGGGGAAGAGGAAGATGAGACTGGACTGGGCAGGTGACCGTCGTGCAGGGGACTGGAGCTGAGACTAAGAAGAGGAACCTTTCCCTCTGGGTGCAGATCTGACCCAATGAGGCCCATTTCGGAGCTGTAGGCCACTCAGGAGTGGGTCCCATAGATGGGCCATGCAAGAGGGTGAGATGTGCCGCCCCCCACCCCCCAACCACCCCCAAGGCCAGGAGAGCCGGTGCGTTGTGGTCACTCACACAGAAGTGGTTTCTGATCCAACTGAGGGATAAACTGCCTCCCCCTCATTCCCACCTGCTCACTCAGTGGAGGCCATGTCAGGTCAACTTGATATGCTAGGGTATATCAATATAGAATGCCCAGACTTCACCTCAGGCTCTGGGGGAGGGGAAGAGATGAATTCAAAGAGGAAGAGGAAGAAGAGGAAGAGAAAAAAGAGAAAGAAGAGGGAGAAGAAAGGAGAAGGAGTAGGAGGAGGAAGAGGAGGAGGAGGAAGAAGAGCCAGGAAAGAAGGAGAGGAGGAGGAGGAGAGGAGAGGGGGTGGGGGAGCCCTGATGCTTGGATTGCACTTTGGCCACTTCTAGGACGAGGAGGCAGGAAGGCAGCAGCAGCATACAAGGGGAAGAGGTAAAATACTTGGGAGAAAGAGAGGAATTAAATGGAGGGTTTACCCGGGGCTACAGAGGCAAGTTCAGTGGGTAAGGCACTTACCTTGCATGCAATCAACTCAGATTCCATCCTGGAATCCCAGATGGTCTGCTCGGCCCTGCCAGAAGTGACCTCTGAGCATTGCCAGGTGTGCTCCTCACAAACAAAACAGATCAAGTGTTTATTTAAGGAAGAGAGAAAGTAGAAAAGACACTCCTGAAGGCATGAGAAGTGGGGGGTCCAATGAGGGAACACCTTAATTTTTTTTCTCTTGTGGTACCAGGGATTGAACTCAGGGCCTTACAGTGCAAGGCAAGTGCTCTACTACTGAACTAATTCCGCCACCAAGATGTAAAATCTGTTGTTTTATTTATTTATTTTTGGTTGAGGGAGGGGGTTGTGCCATACTCGGAGGTGCTCAGGGCTAACTCCTGGCTCTGCTCAGGAATCACGCTTGGCAGTATTCAGGGGACCATATCTGGAGCCAGAGAGTGAACTGAGCTGGCCATGTACAAGGCAAGCGCATGCCTCTCTAATATCTCTCTGGCCCCAAGATATGAACTCTTGACCACTCTTCTCTTTGGATCCTGGCAATTTAAGGAAACTTCAGATGTAATTTGTGTAACCAGAGTGTATTTGGCCTTGAGGTGGAACTGGGTTTCAACTAGGAACAAGGGATAAATTCAGCTTCATCTTCCTAGGCTTGTACAGAGAAAGAGAGGGGTCAGGGGTGTGTCTTCTGGCTCTCATTGGCTATCTGTGGCCCAATACAAAGTTCAGGATTCAGCAAGGAATTACCACCAAGGAATCTGAGGCACATCTGGGTAATGGGCTAGGGCATTACTAGGCTAATGCCGGATAAGCTCTCCTCACTCCTGTTCAAAATGGCAGGTGTTTCCATCCCTATTTGTGGCAATATCATCATCATCATCATCATCATCATCATCATCATTATCATCTGAAACAACAGTTCTGGGAGACAATATGGGACCATAAGTCACTGTTCCAACTGCACAAAGACTCCGTGATCTCCTTAGATGTCAACAGATCTGATCCTAACTCTATTGAGAACTAGTTATGTGACCTGGTAAATGATTAAAAATCTACATTACATGTGGGCTGAGGAGATAGTATCTAGTTAGGGTAGTTGTCTTGCATGCTTTAAATCCTGGTTCTATCCTTGGTACCACATATGGTCCCCCAGACACTGCTATGAGTGACCTGAGCACAGAGTCATGCTGCTGAGTATAACCCAAGAAAAACCTCTACCCTCCCCCACCCTCCATAAAAGTTTTTTCACATAAGACTGAGTTCACTTTTTACTGTTTCCTAAGACAAAATGACAGGTGATGGTGCATCAAGACTTTTTATCTGGTCTAAAGTATGCCCAGAACACCAGGTCAGTTAAAACAGTCTGGAGGGTGTTTAAGACAGTTCAAAAGGTGTTCAGTTTTTTCAGAGTTAGGCACCAAACATCCTTCTACACCTGTCCATACTTTGACATATTTCCTGGACTTTTTTGGTGGTTGACCTTGGTCAACTGTGGTCTCGACCTGACCTCTTTGGTTTCTTGTCCCAGCCCTGCTTCTTGTAACAATCTGCTTCCTCTCAAAGGGCAAGGAAGGTCTCAGCTGGTCTGGTTTCGGGTTTTTTTTTTTTTTTTGGTAGGGGAGGGAGGGGAGGCCACACCCAGTGGTGCTTAAGGCTGACTCTTAGCTCTGTGCTCAAGTCCCACTCCAGGTGGGTTAGGATATCATATGGGATGCTGGGGATCAAACCCAGGTTGGCCTCATGCAAGGCCAACTGTCCTATCACTCAACTCCAGCTGGTCTGCCTTAGTTTCTGGAGGGAAACCATGAAGAGATCATCTAGGAGATATATTCATGCCCAGTGAATGTATATCTAAAGAATGTACATGCCTTTTATATCTAAAGCAATGATGGATTAGAATTATGGAGCATTTTGGTGACTCGGGGGGAGCCGTATATTCCAAACCTGGATTGTCCTGGAACTGTCGGACATGGGATCAAAGCGATCTGTTTTCAAGCAGCAGCAAACTGTTTGTTTTTTATGCCACAACTGGTGGTGCTCAGGGTTTTTTCCTGACTCTACACTTTGGGATCACTCCAGGTGGGGGCTGGAGGTTTCATATAGGGTGCTAGGGATCAAATCTGGGCTGGCCGTGTGCAAGACAAGTGCCCTACCCTTTATTTTATCTCTCTGGTCCCTGCAAACAGTTTTTGAGGTAAGATGACAACCTCTAGGCCAGATCAATAGTATGAGGGGTAGGGCGCTGGCCTTGCATGTAGTTGACCGGGTTCAACATCCCGCAGTCCATATGGTCCACTGAGCATGCTAGGAGTGATTCCTGAGCATAGAGCCAGGAGTAACTCCTGAACACTGTGAGATGTCTTTTTTTTTTTTTTTTTTTTAAGATTTCAACCTCTTTAAGGATGGCTGAATACCAGAAAAGGATTGGAGAGACATCACAGTGGAGAGAGTGCTTGCCTCACACATGACCAACTGGGGCTTGATCTCTGTCATCATATATGTTCACCTGAGCTTCTCCAGGAGTGATCCCTGAATGCAGAGCCAGGCGTAAAACCCGAGAATTTCTAGGGATGGCCCCGAAACTAAAAATAATATAAATAGGTTGGAAGATGAACTTTATTGTCATCATTATTATTATTTATTATTATTTAGTTTTGTTGGCCACATCCAGTGGTGTTCAGGGCTTACTCCTGGATCTCTGTGCTGGACTCACTTTCTGGCGGGGCTCAGTGACATGCCCTCTCTACCATTTCTCTGGCCTCAACAGGGACAACTTAATATGACATGAGAGAGAGAGGTGGGTGCAGGGTTTCAAAGTGGGAGGGCCGGCCAGGCCAGATGCTGGGAACACAGAGTGGTAGGCAAGAAGCAGCGAGGAATCCCGGGGACACCAGGAACCCAGAGCACCAGGCCCTGGCACCTTCAGGCCTGCATGGATCAGGACCCAGGTTACACGACAGAGAGGGGATCAGAGGCTAAATGTTGAAGACATTGGGCTGAAGAGATGCTGTAATACTTACCCCATAATAGGAAGCAACAAAAATCTCAAAAACGGTAGATGGGGGACCAGAGCGATAGCACAGTGGGTAGGGTGTTTGCCTTGCACACGGCGGATCTGGCTGACCCAGGTTCAATTCCTCCGCCCCTCTCGGAGAGCCCAGCAAGCTACCAAGTGTATCTCGCCTGCACAGCAAAGCCTGGCAAGCTCCCCATGACATATTCGATATGCCAAACACAGTAACAACAAGTGTCACAATGGAGACGTTACTGGGCCCGCTTGAGCAAATTGATGAATAACATGAGGACAGGACAGGACAGGACAGGGGGACCGAAGAAATAGTACAGCAGATAGGGTGTTGGCCTTTCGTGTGGCTGACCTGGGTTCAATCCCCGGCATTCCCTACGGTCCCCTGAACACCCCATAGAGGGTAATTCCTGAGTGCAGAGCCAGAAGTAACTCCTGAGCATTACTGGGTATGACTCAAAGTACAAACAAACAAACAAAAAAAAAAGTGGACGGGTTCAGATGAAGGAGTCTAGTCTTCACGTTGTGGACAAAGCGGGGAGAGGTTATCTCAGAAGGAACTCATCACAAGAGCAAGTAAGTGGGGAAGTGTAGGCGGGGGGTGGCGGGGTGGGGGTGGGGGGGCAGGGAACTCTACAAACATGGGGGAGGGGTGAGGTTTGCTGGGTCTCCTGGGATCCATCCACAAGGAAGAAGCCAAAGGTCTCGGGACTGACTCTGAGGAGTAAAGAACAAGGAGAACCAAAAGCGAATATGAGTTTTGGTTTTTGTTTGTTTGTTTGTTTGTTTTGGAAATGACAATGTCTCAGACACACATGGGGTCAGGAAGGCTGAAGAAGGGACAGTGGGCTTAGACTGACCTTGAATTGACCCTGGGCATCCAAGGTGAGGGACAGGGCAGGTAGTAGAAGGAGCAGAATGAAAGGCCAGAGGGCAGCCCACAAACGTGGTACAGTGAACCTCAAAGTGGACCCCGTAGAGTCTGAGGAAAGGCGGTAGAGGAGCAGTAAGAGGACAAGGCCATGGGGGTACGGGAAGGGGAGGCCCAGGAGAGGCACTGGGAGGCACGCAGGCAGGGGACCTGGGGCACTGGTCCAAAAGGAAGGAGGAGGAGAGCGTGCTCGAAGCTCACGGGGATCAACTGCCCTCCCGACACTAGTATGCCAAGAGGGAGGCGGAGGCTGCGATCTTACACTGAAGAGTCCGTGTGGACAAAGGAGGAAGGAACAAAACCGGAGAGGGAGTGGACAGAAGAATGTGTCGAGTTGAGAGCAGACCACTTATTTCAAACAAACTCAGGGCCAGAGCAAGAGTACAGCAGGGAGGCTAGTCTTGCATGCAGCTGGCCTGGGTTGGATCCCCGACACCCCATAAAGTCCCCTGAGCCTGCCAAGAGTGATCCCTGAGCACAAGGCCAGGAATAAGCCCTCAGCACAGCTGGGTGTGGCCCTCAAACAAAAATAAAACAAATAAACAAGACAAATAGAACTGTGGTGTTTTATGTTTTGTTGTTGTCACTTTGACCATTTTTAAGGCCACACCCAGGGATGCTCAGGGGTTACTCTGGCTTTGCACTCAAGAGATATTCCTGGTGGTGCTTGGGGGAACCATATGGAATGCCAGGGATCCATAGAACCCAGCCGCGAGCAAGGCAAGTGCCCAACCCGCTGTACTATGGCTCCAGCCCTTAAGCTGTCACTGTCATTGTTCTCCTGTTGTTCATCGGTTTGCTCGAGCGGGCCCAGTAACGTCTCCATTGTGACACTTGTCACTGTGTTTGGCTTATCAAATACGTCACAGGTAGCTTGCAAGGCTTTGCCGTGCAGGTGAGATACTCTCGGTAGCTTGCCGGGCTCTCCGAGAGGGGCGGAGGAATGGCATTTTAAAGGAAAGTAAGAACTAGAAAAATAGCTAAGGCAGAAGGTCTGGTAACCCTAGGTTCCCCCTTCTCCCCCCTGCCCACCCCGCCCCCCTACACTACACCTCCACCAACCAAGTAGGTGAGACTCAGACGTTTGAGGACAAGAGAAAAGGGGTGTTGGGTCTTGAAAGATAGCAGAGGGTCAGGGATTTGCCCTGCACATGACCGCAGGCCTGGGGTTTCCCACCCCCCCTACACACCCACACAGAATGTGGACCCCCAGTACGGCCAGGAGTGAGCCCTGAGCACAGCTGGGTGTGCCCCCAGCCTCTCCCCAAAGGGAAAGGGGGAGCTGCAAATGAGGAGCAGAATTTGTTGGGGAAGGGGGCTTGGTGTGGACCTTCCATCCACAGACGATAGTCCTCATTTCAGAAGCTGAGAAACTTGCTTCTTGGAAGGGGTGGCACTTAAGAATGGCCTTCGAGGGGCTGGAACGACGTATGATGAGTAGGGCGTTTGCCTGGCACTCGGGCGGCCCGGGTTCGATCCTTGGCATCCCATATGGTCACCCCCCCACCCCCCACCCCAGCACCGTCAGGAGTACCGTTAGGGGTGGCCCCAAACAAACAAACAAACAAACAAACAGACAGACAAAAGAACAGCCTTTGAAGGCTGGGCAGAGAGGAGTCCCGGCAGCCCGAAGCCAAAGCCCAAGAGCCCGGGGCCCCTCCCGGCCTGTCTGCCCTTTTCTCTCCGGCCTCCCCCACTCGCTCGCCGCAGACTCGGGTTCCCAGCACTGACGTCAGCCCGCGGTGACCTCAGCGCGGCGGAGGCGGCCCGGACGGGGGCGGGGCGGCAAGCGTGCGCGCGGCAGGCCACGCCCCCATCCGCCCGCGCCGGCCAATGGGCGGCGCCGCCCGCTCGCCGGGCCGCTCGGGGTTCTATAAAAGGCGCGTCCGGGCTCCAGTCCGGGCAGACTCCGAGCGGCGGCCGGACGCGCGTGGGGAGCGGGCAGCGGGGCGGCCACATGAGTCAGAGCCGGCGGGCCGGGCAGCGCGCAGACATGGTCCCTGAGATCGCGGCCGCCGTGGGCTTCCTCTCTAGCTTGCTGCGGACCCGGGGCGGCGTGAGCGAGCAGAGGCTGAAGGTGTTCAACGGGGCTCTGCAGGAAGCACTCGCAGGTGAGCCCGGCCACGGGGGTCCCGGCGCGCGGGCGTTGGGGGGGGGGGGGGCGGGACGCGGCGGGCTGCCGGGGCGCGCCCCTCCGGGGACCCCCCGAGCGCTCCCCCACTCCACGGCGGGACCGAGGGACTCTTCCAAAGCTGCCTGCGAGTTAGGGTCCCGCTGCCTGCCTTCCGCGTTCTCCGTGGCCCCTGCCCCGTCTGCCACCCCGCGTGGCACCGGAAGGGCCGGCCGCGAGGCTCTGCGGGTTGTTTGTTGGGGTGGGAGGGGGGGTGCAAGGACGGCTTGGCGGAGATAAGCAGCCGCTGGGAGGGGCCCTTCCAGCCGGACTGTCCACCCCGCCCGAGCCCGAGCCGCTCTGAGCTTGGCCACAGAGATTCTGCCGACCCAGCAGGGCAGACGTTCGTCACAACACCCCGGGGCCTGGGACGTGGCTCCGTCCACACTTGCCTTGCGCCTTGTGTGGTTAGGCCCCGGGTTCGATCCCCCAGCACGGCAGACACCAGATCAATACACACCCCGCCCCAGATGACCCCCTTTGGGCTCCCTTTTCACGGGCGAATGGTCTCTGACTTAAGAAGGTGGCGAAGGGAGGGAGGGACACAAGTGGGGCAGACCTGGCAAAGTGGCCTTGGAACCCCAGGGAACCTGCCTGGACATGCCAGCCTCTGCACACCCTCCTCCGAGCAGAGACCTTGCCCGGAACAGAGCCCTGGCCACTAGGAAGTTCAGGGATCTGGGATCCACCCCACCGCGCCTGCAGTTCCTTCCAGAACCTGGGCGGACTGGGGTCTTTCCAGACCCTCCACTCTAGTCTGCCACAGTGACAGGAGGGGTTGAGAAGGTTCCGGAACGCAAAGGAAGCCCCCCTCGCTTCCTTCCTTCATGGTCTTCTCTCCTCCTTGACTGTCCCATCCCTTCCTCCCTCCCCACTCCCGCCCCCACCCCCACCCCCTGTGTCATCGCTGAGCTCACCAGGGCACGTCCCTGCTCTCCTGTTTCCACAGAACACTACAAGCACCACTGGTTCCCCGAGAAGCCGTCCAAGGGCTCTGGCTACCGCTGCATCCGCATCAACCACAAGATGGACCCCATCATCAGCAAGGTGGCCAGCCAGATCGGACTCAGCCAGCCCCAGCTGCACCAGCTGCTCCCCAGCGAGCTCACCCTGTGGGTGGACCCCTACGAGGTCTCCTACCGTATCGGGGAGGATGGTTCCATCTGCGTCCTGTACGAGGCGGCCCCGGTGGCTGCCTCCTACGGGCTCCTCACCTGCAAGAACCAAATGATGCTGGGCCGGAGCAGCCCCTCCAAGAACTACGTCATGGCCGTGTCCAGTTAGACCTCGGCGCCCGCCGCCCGCCAGCAGGCCTCTCTCTGCATACCTCAACCTGGGGAACTGTATTTTAAATGAAGAGCTATTTATATATATATATTATTTTTTTTAAGAAAAGGGGAGGAAAAACAGAAACCAAAAGATTTTTTTTTTAAAGAAAAAAAAAAAGAAAAGAATCCTTCAAGGGAGCTGCTCCAAGTGACTTCCCCAGGTGCCTTTGGAGAGTTGTATGTTTGAGTCTGGACGCTGGATCCGCCCATGGCGGGGGGCAGGGGTTAGGGGTTGCGCCTTGGATTGAGATTGGGAGAAGCTGGGCCTGTATCCCAGGGGGCGTTAAGGGGAAGCTGACAAAGAGAGCAACTGTGAAGGAGGGGTCAGGACGGTCCCTGGATGGAGAAGGGCCAGTTGCCCCCCACTCACTCCTGCTCACCTGCCCACCTCACTCAGGGCCCGGGCTGACACCCCAACTAGTTGTTGCCTCATCTTTTCTCCAGATCCTGGGCTGAGCCGGAGGCTGAGGGAGCCTCTCTCTTCCTTCTGTCTGTCCTAAAGCAGCTTTTCTGGAAACAGGACTTGTTTTGAAGTCCAGCTCAGGGTCCTGCGGTGGCATCTTCCCAGCCAGGAATCTTGGAGTGTTTGGGCTCCAGGGCGGATGGAGGAGTTGCAGGGGTCTGCGGTGGATGTGGGGGGTTTCTCTGCACAGCCCTTTGCTTTATGAGTGCGCATCTATGTGGAAAAGAACTGGAGGGTGATTCGCAATGGAATGTTGGGACCCAAAGAATATCGACCAGGGATGTTTTGGCCAAAACCTATTTTGGAGCCACACAAAAATCCTGATGGCATTGTCCCTTGGAGAGGTGGCTGAAAGCTCCGGGGAACTCCACATTCCTTCAGTACTGCCTTCTCTCTCAAAGCACAACACTCCCCCCGATGCTCCTCCGTGCTTCTTTCTAAGGGGGGGTGTCACGTAGCGCCCCGGACCCAGGACCAGAATTCTCTACCACTGTGCAATATGGTATGCAGGTCCCTGGAGGCTCTGAATGGCCCCCCGGGGCCCTGCTAGGCTGGGGCGTCATCTCCCCCCCAACCCCCTCTGAACTATGGCTGACTGGTCAGCCTTCAAGGGATCCCTTGGCTCTGAGGGAGAACGCCCAAGTTCTGCAGGACTACTTGGTAACTCCTGTAGCCAAACCTTGGGCATTGCTCTCTCTCTCTGGTGCTCAGAGCATCTGCGGGCAAGGTTACTTGTCCCTTTTAGTACAATCCAAATTTGTCTATTTGACTTGTGCAATATTTGCTGTTCTGTGTTGGAAGGAGAAAAAAAAAAAAGCCAAACTCCACTTGATTTCTCAGTGGCATGGGTGAGGGGTCCTGAGAAGGCCTTCCTTGAGTTTCCCGAACTTGAGTCGCCTTAAAGGGCATGGCTAGAACATCTGGACAGCCGGGCTGCCTGCTGGGGTAGAGCCTTCCCTAGCACCCCACCCCTTCCCCGGGGTTCTCTCCTACTCTTCACTACTCAGTTCCGACACAAAGGTGCTATCTACCAAACTCTCCCTACCCCTTCATTCCTGCCGTTCCGCCTCCTCAACTCTCCAGATTCCGAGCTGCCTTTCCTGCATTGCTTTAACTTGAACTTTGGGCCCACAGACCAAGCGCTCCTGTTGCAGCCTGTGGGTTGAAACCAAGCTGTGAACGGCTGCAGTTGGTGTTGTCATGTCTGCAGACAAGCTCCCTGCCTTTCCTCAGCCGCCGCTGCCGCGTGGTCTCTTGCTTCATCTTTTGTCTCCTCTCCTTTTTGATGTTCACTTTAAAAACAAAACACCCAGAGCTGGACTGTTGAGCAGGCCTGTCTCTCCTATGAAGTAAAAATAATAAAATAGTATGTTTGTAAGCTATTCTGCCTGAAAAGACAAAGGTTACTAATTGTACGATAGTGTTTTTATAAGGAAGAATGTACAGCTTTATGGACAAATGTATACTTTTTTTTGGTACTTTAATAAAAATGTAGCAGATAAAGTTGTGTGGTGTAGAGAAGGCCCCATCCCCCATCCCTCAACTTGGTTTCTGCCCAGGTCCGGTTCTTTTTCTGTGTCTCAGCGGCCTTCAGTGGCTCACAGAAGACCCATCCGTGTGACAAAAAATTACAGAGGCTAGAGTGACAGTACAGCAGGTAGTGCGTTTGCCTTGCGCGCAGCCCACCCGGGTTCGATTCCCAGCATCCCATATGGTCCCTTGAGCATCGCCATGAGTAATTCCTGAGTGCAGAGCCAGGAGTAACCCCTGAGCATCGCTGGGTGTGACCCAAAAAGCAAAAAGAAAATTCCAGTTGTGTTCCAGGTCATGTCCAAACCTCCCCTCTTCCTGGGAAGAGCCTGAATCATGGCCACGGTTCCCGAAAGTGCCCGGTGACAGGAGCTCGGTTGGTCAGAGCAGCCCCGGGTCCAGCTAGGCCTCATTCACACCTGTGGCTTGTACCTGCGGCTTCATCCCACCTCATTCACGGCATTCATTCAGCGAGCATGTGCGTCATCGGGGAAAGGCCTGGGAATAGGAGAATGGGTCCAGGTGTGCACATGGCCTGGCTCTCCTGTTGGGTTGATGAACAGGGCACACGGCCTCTTCCTGGGTGGGGCAGATGGTTTGAAATTCCACCTACGGGTTCTCGCCACCTCTGGGGTTGCCGTTTGCTCCCCACCATTCTCAGCCCAAAGCTGAATTTGGGACAGAGGCCAGTGCTGACAGCTAGTGAAAGCTCAGCGGCCTTGCGCTACAGAGACTGAGGGCCAAAGGTTTGTTGCTAGTTGCTAGCTCCCTTTGGCCCTGGGGGTTGGAAATACAGGCTCTTTGTTCCTAGTTCCTAGAAGCTTCCACCAAGGTACAAGTCTATTTTGACCTGGCCATAAGTGTTGTTTTTTTTCTTCTTGGCAATAAGTTCCGAATTTCAAGTTAAAACATGACTCGTTGCAGTCCCCTTCTTTCCTGCAACCTTGCCTCCAACCCACCTCCCAAGCACACTTCGTGTCACACACCTTGGTGACCATCGTTTGCCAACAGCTGTGAACCGAGGGGTGCTTGGTGGGTGGGGCTTAGCATGGAGGCAGGGGGAAGGAGCCAAGGAGAGGAGAAGCTAGTTAGTTCATTGAATCCTATAGAATTGGTTACGGGGCCCCTCTTGTATCAAAGAAGGGTTCCGTTCTCATTTGTCACTGCTAACACTGCATCAGGGTTCATTGCAAGGACCCACCGGGGGATGTGGGAACCGGGTAAGAGCCAAAGTTCGACCCATTCTGGTAATGCTACTTTTATTCCAGACAGTCAGCAAGGGGCCCCACTTTCAAAGTTCTGCTTTGTTGGGTAGAAAACCTGGAATGTGGGGGAACGTGTCTAGAAGCTTAGGGGACCCTACCCACCTCCAAGTCTTGAAAACAGGAGAAAACCTAGGTGGCCAGTCATTCACCTCGGGGTGCTTTTGACTCCCAGTGGGCTCCATATATGTTTTGGATGCAGGGATTTAGATTCTGACTTTAAATGGGACCATCGGACTCATTTCACTAAGGGTGGAGAATCCCCCATGGGGATGGGTGTAGCTGCAGGTCCAGACTGCAGGAACAGCTTGAGGCATTGGACTGTGGTGCTTTCCTGTGTACGAGCACTAGACGCTGATTGGTCCCTGCTGTTTCCTTGCTTGGTAAACAGAGCCAGCCTGGGAGACCTGCTCTCAGCCAGCTGTTTCTGCGTGATAATGCACCTCCCTGGGGAGCCGGACCGGGCCCTGGGAGCTGGAGATTACTAGCCCATCCCGGCTCCTGATAAGGCAGTTTGGGTGGGGGCATCCTTGAAGGTGCCACAATCCCAGGAGGAAGAAGCCTTGAGAGCCTGCCAGCTACTTGCAGTGGCTTTTGGGAGAGACAAACTGTCAGGGGTGCCTGGACGGGAACCCCAGGCCCAGCTCCTTCGCTGGGCGAAGGAGGGAGAATGTCTGGGTGGTGGTCTGGGTCAGTGCCGACAAGCTGTGTGAGTTGGGACAAGCCCATCAATTTCCCTGTGTCAGAAATTAGGGGGGTTGGGTTGAATGACCTCTGCTTCTTTGTTCAGCGTTGGGTTCTAAATCATCTCCATTATCTGGCAATCACTGGAGGGCAAATTAGCACAATTATTATCATTATTCGCAATTAGTTGAGCTGAAAGGTCATTTGAGCTGGGAAGTTAAGTACTAGTCTTCCCTCCTTTGAGTCCGAGTCATGCCCAGGAAGGTTCTTGTGACCAAGCCTAAGAGGCTGCAGTGCCGGGCACAGAGCGGGCCTCGGTGGCACAGTGCAGTGGAGGGACAGGAGCACCAGCTGGGTCACCTATTTTCTGACTGTCCCCACCCAGGTGACTTGCTTATGCCAAGAGGCCTCTATTTCCCCCTGTGTGAATTGGGAATAAGAACAGACTCTCGGGGCTAGAGAGGTAGTAGAGTTGGTGGGGCGCTTGCCCTGCATGCAGCCGACCAGGGTACCTAGTACCCCACATGACCCCCCTGAGCCCCATCAGGGGTGATCCCTGAGTGCGAAGCAGGAGTAAGCACTGAGCACTGCCGCAGTCTGACCCAACCTCCCTGCCACCAAAAGGTGAGGGAAGAGTTAAACATTTTAAAAAACTTGATTCGGGGGCCAGAGCTATAGCACAGCGGGTAAGACGTTTGCCTTACACACAGCCAACCTGGGTTCAATCCCCGGCGTCCCAGATGGTCCCCTGAGCACTGCCAAAAGTAATTCCTGAGCATAGAGCCAGGAGTAACCCCTGAGCAATGCTGGGTGTGATCCCTCCCCCCCAAAAAAAGAGAATAGAGACCGTCTTGGGGCCAGAGCAACAGTGCAGCAGGTAGGGTGTTTGCCTTGTACACTGCCTGCTCAGTTTCAATTCCTGGCACTTTGTAGGTCCCCCAGGCACTGCTAGGAGTGATCCCTGAGCACAGAACCAGGAGTAAACCCTGAGCACCACCATGAGTGAACCCAAAACAATAGAGCCTGTCAGTGGGCCAAGGTGATAATACTGCAGACAGGGCGCTTGCACGCAGAGGACCCAGGTTTGATCCCTGTATTTGTTGTTGTTGTTTGTTTGCTTCTTTGGGGAGAGATACTCAAGGGCTTACTTCTGGCTCTGCACTCAGGAATTACTCCTGGCCGCATTTCGGGGAACCATATGGGGTGCCATGGGGTGCCAGGGATTGAACCCTTGCAGGCCATGTGCAAGGCAAGTACCCTATCTGCTGTACTATTGCTTTAGTTCTGTTGTTTGATCCCTGGCACCCTATAGGGTCTCCTGAATACCCCATAGTCCCTTGAACGCTACCTGGAGTGACCCCTGAGCGCAGAGCTAGGAGTGAGCCCTGAACACCGCCAGCTATGGTTCCCAAACCGAAAGCAAATGAACAAGAAGAATAGTCAGTCTCAGAAATATATTGAGAATGAAAAGAGACTCCAAAAGGGTCTTGCACTTTTGAGCATGGTGGTCCTCAAATAATATCACTTTATCTTAAAACCGCCCTTTCAAGAACCTATTGACTATATTAAATAAAAAAATTATTCAGTAAATAAAAATTACACCCCCCCCCCCCGTGGGGACATAGGAATGACTGGGAATGACTCTAGAACTGCAAACATGTGACACATTCACTGTCCCTCTGAGCTACACCCGAGCCGCCCCCTTCGTCCCCCAATTGTAATAGGGTTGATAACTGGGAGAAAACTATAATTAAAGCGATCATTCCCACCAATGCCTCTAATGGCTGCAGTTCGTGTCTCCCAGCCACGTGCCGGGTGGCTTCTCCCATAGAAGTACCATTACCAACCCTTGGTGTAGAAATCTCTTAGCCCCCAAACCTATGAGTGCTGTGTGGAGTCCGGGGCAGACACTCTCCAAGAACCAGCTGAATGAATGATTGTGGACTGAATGAGCTCACGGCGACCTTTGTCACTCTTGCTGAAATGCACGGGTGTCTGTGCCAGACATCTGATCTTGTTGGCCACGGCCGCTTTGCCTGTTGGCTCCCGGCTCCAGGTTCATACCACTCTGGGTTACGTGCTCCTTCACACACAGAGGGGTGGGGAGAAGAACTTTCCAGTAACTTGCTTTGCTTAGCCTCCTTCTGCCCACCTATGGCATCACACTCACATGCTTCCTTTTCCCAGAATAGAGAGAAAACAAAACTCAGAATGGCAAGTGTGGTGAGTTGTGTGGAACCTTCTGGCTTTCTAACCCACATGGCCTCCTTCCTGAGTTGCAAGCCCAATGTCTGAGCCTGATCTCAGAGGCTCCCAGACCCAGAGGGAGGGAGTCTGTCCCCGGGGTGCAGCCAGTCCCGCCTCCTCACTCCCCACTTTGATAAGGACTGGGTTCTCTGAGCCCCACTTTGTTCTCTGCTCACTCAAAGCCTGACCCTACCACTCCCCACCCCGTCCCATAAACAAGGGCGGGCCTTGATTCAACCCTTGTCCAGTAAACCTGTCAGGATGCCCAGAGCACATCAGATAAGAGGCGATTAGGGCGGCCAGAACTGGGGTAACTATATTTATAGCACATAGGGAGGGGCCTTTTAAGGTTTGGTGGGCACTAGGGTGGGGGCAGTTGGGGGCTGGGGGCAGGCTGCCAAAGAGTGAAGGCAACCCCCGAGGTTGCAGAGACTGGGTCAGCAAAGGCCAGGCTCTTTGATGCTCATCTGTGACCCTTCCGGGTAACCGTTGATAGTAGATAATGTGATTTTTGTAAGAGAAACCTGAGCTGTGGCCTTTTCTCAGAGATCTCCATAATTCTTTTCCTTTTTCCCCCTTTTTTTGACTTTTGAGCCACACCTGGTGGTCAGGACTTACTCCCGGCTCTGTGCTCAGGGATCATTCCTGGTGGGGTTGGGGACCTTATGGGATGCGGGGGCATGAACCAGCGTGGCCATGAACAAAGCAAGCATCCTGCCCACTGTACTATTGCCCCGACTCCAGAACTCCTCAAACTCTGATATGGAGTTTTATATTTTTTTAATTTAGTTTTTTATGACTTTGTATTTGGGTCACACCCAGCAGTGCTCAGGGGTTACCCCTAATGGTGCTCAGGGAACGTATTGGATGCCAGGGATTGATCCCAGTAGGCCATGTGCAAGGCAAACACCCTCCCCACTGTACTATGGCTCCGGCCCTTGAATCAAGGTTTTGAAAATGTTTAACTCTTCCCTCACCTTTTGGTGGTGGGGGGTTGGGCCAGACTGTGGCAGTGCTCAGGGCTTACTCCTGCTTTGCAATAAGAGATCACCCCTGATGGGGGCCTGGGGGTTAGATGGGGTACAAGGGATCAAATCCTGGTCGGCTGCATGCAGGGCAAGTGGCCTTCCCACTCTACTATCACTCTGGTTCTGTTTAACCTTCTTTAAGTGCCCATCTGCAGAGAGCCTAGTTAGTGGCTTATGATGAACTCAGAGCAACCGGGCGTGGAGGTAGGAGTATCCGTCTTGTCCCCAGCCTGTTCCCCAATCCCTGTTTCAGTATAGCAAACGTCCAGCACAGAAGTGGCAGGCTATGGCCAGGATCTCTAGGAAGAAACATCCAGCAAGTTCCAGTAGAGCTGGGCATATAAGCTCTGTGCTTTTCCTCCAGGGGTTAGACTAGAAGAGTCTTTCCTTCTGAGTCTTCGTTCCAGAAATGTCCTCAAGCTGTGGAACTGGTCTGCCTAACTCTTGTCTCAAGATTCAGCCGACCTTCTTCTGGGGTCTGAGCCCCCAGATTAAGTTCTTTCCTCACTTCTACATGAGGGGTGGAGGAGATAGTTCCGTGCCTTGCACACAGATGACCTGGGTTCAATCCCAGGCACCACGTAGAGTGCCCACCAAACCTTAATGATCCCAGAGCACAGAGCCAGGAGTAAGCCCTGAACACCTCTGGGTGTGGCCCCTAAACAAAGTTCTTTCCTCACTTCTAGTCCGAGTCACAAATTTACAGCTAACATGGAAGCAAGGGGTGTTCCCCAGCCACAAGGTCCACTGTTTAGTAGGTGTCAGTCAATGAAAGATTGTCACCCACAGAAAGAGGCTGGTAGATGAAAGGAATTTACATCTGGTGTGAAGGGGATAATCAAGAGCTTTCAGACCAGTCCTGGAAGACCCACCACCAAATAGCCACCTGGGGTAGCAGCTTAGCCCCTGGGACTCTTGGAGGCTCAGGTCCTTAAGCACCTGACATTGAAATGTAAATGTCGCTGGGAGAGGGTGAAACTCACTTTAAACTGGCCTGTGGGAACCTTAGTTACCTATTAACTTCCCAAGTGGGTTTACTCTGGAGATAATGGCCTGGGGAGAAGGCTGTGTTCCCATCTGCAGAGAACTCTGACCGAGATGGCAGGAAAGAGGCCAAAAACCCTTCAGTGCTCCATCCACTTTGGAGGCCAGCTCAAGGGGGTGGGAAATAGCTGTGCGTTTAGGAGTTGGGAAGCACAGGTTCCTGGCTTCTGGCCGGACACTGATAATAGAGGTCTCTGACATCTTGGATTAGGCTCTCCCCTGCTCTGAGTCTCAGGTTTTGCATCTGTGAAATGAATCTGTTTCCATTCTGGAGAGAACAGGAAGCTCTGGGATTCTGCTGTTCCCTTCCAGGCCAGCTCCCATCCCGGTTCTGCTCCTGTCATTCTCAAAATACAATAGCATCCCACCTACCCCACTGCCAGACACGGTCAGCAGACTTGACAAGGACGAAATCCTTTGTCATCATCCAAGCCTTTCTTGCCGTCTTGCTGTGCCATTCTGAACTCCTACATTGAAAGATTGGGCTCTCCAATGCATCTCACCTCGTGCCGGGACGGTTTGGGCCAAGAGCTTCCACTTTGTCTGTTCTCTTGCTCACCTTTGTCGCAGGGTCTATGTTCACAAGTCTAGCTGCTAATTTTTAGGGTCCCAAACGACTTTTAGTTTCTATGCAGCGAGGTTTGGAGACTGGGCAGGCAGCAGTGCTAGGGGCCACCTGAACCCTGGTGCTTCGGAAGCCACTTAATGTCAGGAATCAAATCCCAGGTCCTGCACACACCAAGCACAAACCTTAGCTCTTTGAGTTATCTCTCCAACCCCAAAACTACTCTATTTGTTTTGGGGGGTCAATAACTGGCATTGCTTAGGGGACCGCGTGGTGCTGGGGATCAAACCAGGCTCTCACATGCAGGGCGTGTGTCATGCTTTGGAGCCAGTGCTCTGAATAGCTCTTTCCAAACATATTTTAAATTAGGTGTCATGATTTGCAATAGACTTACAGTTCAGGTTCTGAGTTTACAGTGCTCCCGTGTCATCTCCACCCCACGAATGTCAGTGTTTCTCCATCCCTGCCTAGTCCCTTCTGCACCCACTCACACACTCACCCCAGAGGATTTTCGAAGTCCTTGGACGTGAATGGAGAGATAGTGTGAAAGCTGAAGCAGTTGCCTTGCATGTGACTGACCCCACTTTGGTTCTTGGCACCACATATGGTCTCCTGAGCACCGTCAGGGCAGATGTGGGCAGATATATTCCCCCTAGAGTCCTCCTCCCCAGCACCATAAAAAAAATTACTTAAACACCCTGACTTGTACTTTGCTGAATCCAGTACTGCTGGACATTGCATAGGTCCAGACACACAGCATCTGTCTCACCGCACAGCACACTATGAGATATTTTCACCTCAGGTATACCAGTGACATGAGCAAAGCAACTATAACTGGATGAACAGGGGTGAGAACAGGGTTAAAACCTGCCTTTTTGTTTGCCTTGCATGCGGCTGACCTGAGTTCAATCCCTGGCATCCCATATGGTCCCCTGAGCACCTCCAGGAGTAATTCCTGAAAGAAGAGCCAGTAGTAACCCCTGAACATCATTGGGTAGGACCCCCCAAAGAAAAACAATCCCTCTCCCCAAACACACACACACACACACACACACACACACACACACACACACACAGAGCCTGCCTTTTCCTTTTCCTTCCGGGACATTCTTGATAAATTCATGAGTCCTCTTGTTACTGTCTTTGGGCCACACCTGGCATTGCTCAGGGCTTACTCCTGGCTCTGTGCTCGGGAATTACTCCTGGTGGTACTTGGGGGACCGTATGAGAAGCTGGAGATCAAACCCAGCTTGGACACATGCAAGGCAGGTGCCCTCCCCGCTGTGCTCTCTCTAGCCCCTCCAAGAGTCCTCTTACAGTGTTTCCTTGGGTCTTTCACAAATCGTGCACAATAGGGCCGGGAGGTGGCTCGCCAGGCTGCAGAGGATGCTTCACACATGGGAGTGCTGGGGTCCCCCCTCTGCACTGGGAACGGTTTCCGACTCCACCCAGAAATGTCCCTCTACCCCCAAACC
Source organism: Sorex fumeus (assembly GCF_029834395.1). Taxonomy (NCBI): domain Eukaryota; kingdom Metazoa; phylum Chordata; class Mammalia; order Eulipotyphla; family Soricidae; genus Sorex; species Sorex fumeus. The sequence goes on along the minus strand of NW_026606067.1, from coordinate 105,069 downwards.
ATTTATAGATATGCTTCCAAACTCTCACTATTTTATTACGTACTTCTTTTCCTTTCTTTTTTTTTGTTTTGTTATTGGGCCACACTGGGCAGCACGTAGTGCTTACTCCTGGCTCTGTGCTCATGGACCACTCCTGGAGGGGCTCCAGAGATTCTGCTTCAGGGGATTCAACCCGGGTCATCTGCATGCCAGGCAAGAGCCTTCCTTATCTCCTCTATCATGTCTGTCTCTTACTCCAGCGTCTCTAAATCTCTCCAGGGCACCTTCACCCTTGCCCGGGGTTGGCATCTGGTACTTCTGCTAGCTCAGGTCCCCTCTGTAAAGCGTCCAGCTGGGGAGCGGTCCAAGGGGGTGAGTGAGCCCCTTGAGCTGAGCCCCACTGCAGACACGGCAGGGTCTGGGTGAGATGCTGATCGCTGGCGTCCTTGGGGGAAGTCTGTCCTACCTCAAATCACAACACACAGGGCTAGTGAGCGGGAGTAGGCAGAGGATCTGTGTGCATTTGGAAATACCCTGGCGGACTGGGAACATGCTTTTCCAGAACAAAGGCTGCAGGCGCCTAAGGATTTGCTCTGGTGTCTGGATCATGGGTCACGGGAGTGAGCGAGGGGACTGTGGAAGGAGGGAGAGGGCCGAGGTCAGGCCCCTCTGGGGAGGCTGTGCTCTGTCATTGTTCTTGTCCTGCTCTGGGAAGCTGGAGTGACAGAGGGTGGCCCTTTCCTGGGGGAGGGGGCCTGGGAGCATTTGAGCGGCTGTTGGCTACCAGCAGCTGGCCCTCAGGCCCCGCAATTATGCGCCCCTCCCAACCCCTCACCCCACCCCCCCAAACCCTTTCTTCTCTGGGCTCCGCAGGCCGCCAGCTGCCGCCCCCAGGTGTTTCCTGTTCTCTAACTCCCGGGGAGGCTGGGCTGGGCGGGATGCTGGCTCTGTTTTGCCTTCCCGTTGGCCAATGGCAGCGGGTGTGGGCCGGGCGCTGACTCCTGTATCTGGGCAGAAGGTGCCCAGGCGGCAGCAGCTGCAGGGACACCTGCCTTTCGGAGGGGTGTAAACAGTCACGCCCAAAGACTGCCTTGGCTCCCAAGCCTGAGCGGGCAGGGCTGCTGTGGACTGCGACCCGAGGGGTCACCTCCCCCATTAAGTGTCCAGCCGCTCCCCTAGGGGTAGGGGTGAGGGGCAGAGCTATATGAAAGACCTCAGACTTTCTTGTTCTGGGCTCTCTGGTCCTATGTGACTGGCCTGGGGGCCGGGGTGGGGTGGCTCCTGCCCGAAGTGAACTGGCATTGCTTCTCAGGGCAAAGGCCAGGAGTGGCAGGAGCCTCTGGGAAAAGGCCCTCTCCTCGCCTTTGACCTGAGACAGTCACCCCACTCCCATCCCCCACCCCCAGTGGGTGCAATGACTGCGGCCCTTCTGCCCAGGAAGGCGCGGGCAGTGCCGTGCCTGGCTCAAGGAGGAAACGGCTCATCCAGGGCGCAAAGCCCTGCTGGACAGAGGATTCCCTGTTTCCACGCAAACTTGTCTCTCTGGTGCTTGGTCTCAGTTTTGTAACTGGATGATGCCTCATCAAAGCCCTTGTCCTCAAGTTGCATCAGACCAGTGGACTACACAATAGCAAAGAGCAGAGCAGAGCAGAGCCAGGAATATCCCCTTGTTAAAATCTTCAGACTAACTTTCCGGTCCGTCAGGTGAGGTCACTGGGCTCTGAGAAGGGGAAGTAAATTACTTTGGGCACAGGACTGTGAGTGACCGAGCCAGACCCCAGTCCAGGAGGGCCATGGAAACAGGGAAAACAAAATGAAGGCAAAACTGGATCCAGGCTTTCTAACAAATGTTCTTTGTTACTCTTAGGTCTGCTGGCTTTTATTTTTGTTTGTTTATTTTGTTTGGGGCCATACCCAGCAGTGCTCAGGGGTCACTCTTGGCCGGCTTGGGGGACCATATGGGGTCTGAACCCGGGTGGGTTGAGTGCAAATCAGGCACCTTACCCACTGTATTATCTCACCGGCCCTGGTCTGTTGGCTTTTAGGAAAAATTTTTACACTAAGTCCCAGTCCAAGTTGCAGAAGCCAAAGAAGATAAGAACTCTGGAATCTCGACGTTTGTGCTGCTTGTGTCCGCAGTCAGGCAGCCTTGCCTTCTGAAATCCCTTACACGTATGATTCCATAAAAACCTTCAGGGCTCTAGATAGGAACAATGCATCTTTGCTCATCTTGTACACGGTACTGGTGGGGGTGGCGGGGGTAGTGGCGGTGGTGGTGGTGGTGGTGGTGTGTATGTGTGTGTGTGTAACTTCCTTGATTTCCTTCTTGTTTACAGAGTAGATCTCAACCTGAATAGCAGGCCCTAGAGCTCACCTCTGAGGTTGCTTAATATCCACCACTGCATCTGGGTCTCAGGCAGCGCTGGAAAGTCTGACAGCTTGAGGGGTTGGGGGGCCACCAGGAACGGTGGTCTGGACACTTCCCAGGGACTCTGGCTCCCACCGGCCGGGGCTCTGTCTTTTGCCCTTCGCCTCTTTTCAGCTGAAGAGAGAGGAGCCAATCGAGACCCGCCCCGCCTGGAGGATTGCGCCACCCTCAGCGCGGCTGGCCCGGCCGGCCACAGAACACAGGCTCCCGTCTGTGACCCACTTCCTTTCCCACCGGCCTGCTCAGGGCGGAGGTTTAGGTCTCAGTGGACTTGCTTGTTTTCACAGAATGAAAATAAGCTTGCAGTCATAGTCATGGCTTGACCAGTGGGCTTTTCCCATGGCACCACCCAGGTTGGGGAAAGAAAAAAGGGGAATACTAACTGTGAATTAGTCCTGGGCGGAGACTGGAGACACCTGGGAGGGATGGGCAGGCCGGGACAGGAGAGAGCCTGTCCAGGTGGCTGCGCTATTTGAACGTGACGGATGGAAGAGATCGATGGTGGCGGAGGGGCCCACGGGCTGTACCTGGGGTCTGGGACAAGGCCAGCTGCATATGGTGCCTGGAAGACATTTTTTCGGTCTTCTTCCTGACCAGCAGACTCTGGGATCCTCTTCTGTCATTCCCAAAGATGGGGTGAGGGCAGAAGTGGGAAGCTGGGTTTTTCTTCCCCTCTCCACTCCCCCCGCCCCCTGGCGTGTTGTCAGTCCAAAGAAGGTGACAGGATAATTATAAGTGCACGTCCAAAAGACACTGAGGACATGGGGTTCAGTGCCAAGCCGGGGGGAATGACAGAGAACCATCTGGTATGCATCTGTAAGTGCTCCAGGTTGCCGACAAATGGAAGCGATCTGAGACGGGTGAGGTGAGCTTGAGCGAGGATTGGGAAAGAGATGTTTTGAGAAATGCCTTTGCCCTTCGAGCCAGTCAGAAGAAACCTGAACCAGCCCTGAGCACAGACAGACTCTGGGACAGCAGGCCGGGAGCCCACTGCAGGGTGGGTGCTCTGCATCTCGATGTCGCTGCGGGAACAGCACAGCAGGTGGGTGGGTGAGCTCAGGAGGGCATGAGCCTGGAGCCCCCCCGACCTTGGCCTGTGCTCACTACGGCTCTGTATATAGGGCAGGTTCCCGTTTATTTGGAATATACTGAATTTTCTTAGTACATTCATCTAGAATCTGCATCTGCTCACCCCCCATCCTTCCCCCACTGGGTTGAGATTGAAAGGCACGGGGAGAAGAGACACCAAATCTGACATTCAGGGGGTTGTGGGGAGGGGGAGGGGATGGGAGATGCTTGGGAGACCCTCGGAGCGCCATTGGCCACTCCACTGCCCCAGGGTGCTCAGCTGGGAACACAGCAATATGTTTGCACCCCTCTCCTGTTGGAAGCGTATGGGACCCTAGGGAGGTAGATCAAAGGGCAGAGTATACTCTGCACGCAGGAGGCCCAGTTTGATCCCTGGCACCACCTGCTCCAGAGAGCAATCACCGAGCATGAACCCGTAGTAGCACTGTCTGAGCACTGCAGGGCATGGCCCCAAAACAAAGAAAGAAAAATAGCTAGAAAACAGGAAGGGAGGGAGGGATGGAAGGAGAGAGGGAGGAAGGAGCAGCTAACTCTGGGGGGTAGGTAGCTATCATGCTGGGAGGGAGGGGGCGTGTGGTCCCCAGTTTACAGAAGGGAAATAAACTCAGAAGAGCTCAGCTTCCCCAGATGCACAGGAGCACTCAGAGGGAGTCCTCTGCCTCGTTCCCGCCATGCTTTCCACCTAGATCCTCTGATTTGGGGACACGCGTAGAGGATTGTAGAGAATCTCTTTACTTATTGATGTTTTTCATTCGGGGGCCACTTCTGACGGTGTCAGGTCTCCTGGCCTGCTGCGAAGAGGGCTGCTCCCAAGGGTGCTCAGGGAGATCTGCGGGCCTGGGGACAGAGCCTGGGCCTCCTGCCACCAGGCGCGTGCTCCCGCCTTCCGAGCCAGCCCTGCCCTCGGACTTCATTATTTAAGACAGAGCGCCCTGAGCTCACTGTTCCCCGCCTGTTCCCCTGAGGTCTTGGATTTCCCATTTAAGCCCATTTCTGAGAAGGTGAAACAATATACACCCAGGGAGGGATTTTCTTTCTTTTGCCTCATCCATAACGCCTCCAACTTAAGCCAGGGCAGTGGGGCATTGCCGGCCCCAATGGAGGGACACCTTCCTGGGGACGCTGGGCTCTGCTCTGCGCTGGCCAGAAGCCGAGGAGGAGCGTGGGGGGCAGCATATCCCCAAAGAAAGACAGATGGGCAGGCCAGGCGTCCGTGCTCTGAAGGGCGTTTTGTTTCCCTGCCAAACAGCCCGCATCGGCCCTCCCTCACCTCCCGCTCCCTGGCACCCCTTCTGTCTCAGGACTGGCCGCAGGAGCCAAGGGGCACTGCGGGGCTGGGGCCCTGCGTCTTTATGACTTGGGGTGGGGGTGAAGGAAGCTCGCAACTGGCGTGGGGCAACTGTTACTACCATCTGTCTGGGGCGGCGTCAGGGGAGGGGACCCCATCCGCTCGCTCTCCACGCACCGCTGGGCCTGGGCCTTGGGTTTGGCTGGCTGGGGAGGGGTGGGGGCTGCTGGGGGGCTGTGTGTGTGAGTGTGGGGGGAAACAGCAGGGGCGAGAGAAGCAGAAGCAGCTTCTTTTGTGTCTGGACCAACTTTCAGGGCCTCCTGGGATGATTTGCCTGCGGGAGCGCCAAAGCCCCAAACTATTCAAGCGACTGACACCCCGGCCTCTCCCCCTTTCTGCGTCCTGTCTGCCCGCTGTTCCCCTTGGGTGGACCGACTCCACAGGGTCTAGACTAGTGGTCCCACACCCCCACCCCATCGCCAACCCCAGGAGGAGCAGGAAGTGTCACTTTGGCCCCCCCCCCCTTTCCCCAGTGGGTCTCTTCCCTCTCTCTCTCCCTCTCTCTCTCTCTCTCTCTCTCTCTCTCTCTCTCTCTCTCTCTCCCTCTCTCTCTCTCTCCCTCCCTCCCTCCCTCCCTCCCTCTAGCCCAGCCCGCCCCCAGCAGTTCCTGACAGTCCTGGTCTTTTTGTTTGGTTTCTGCAGCCCAGCCTTGACAGGCGGAGGGGCCAGGCAGCCAAGAGGGCCCATTAGCTACTAAGCAGCTGAGCAGGAAAAGAAAGGAGCTGAATAGAGCTGGTGGGGCTGGCAGTCTTCCAGCCCAGCTCCCGGGCTTTGAATAACACCCAGGGGCTGGGGATCTGGGCAGGGGAGGCTTTGGGGCATTTAATTATTTAAAGGTCTCAATAAAAGGAGCTAGGTCCCAGGGGGAGGGAGAGGAGAGGCAGATGGTGTGCCCAGGAGCTGGGAGCCCGTGCAGGGTGGGTGAGGAGCCGGAGTGGAGGCAGAGGTCAGGGCAGGGAGGGAAAGAGAATGGAAGCCATCACCCTCCAGACCCCGCAGGCCCTGCCCAGGCCTTTCCTCCATACAGGGGCTCGGCCTGCCCCTCCTGTACCCCCTAGCACCCCCAACTTCAAAACCAGTGCTCACCTGAAGCAAGATGGATCTTGCAAGCATAGAAGCTGGGGACTCCCCCTCCCCCCTCCCCCAGCCCCCTATGATGACCAGGACCTGGTCAGAGGACATCATCTGGGAGTTCTTTTGTGGTGGTGGGAAAAGTCACAGGACATAAAATGCACTCTACTGTCTAGTTGTTGGCTTGCCTGGCCAGACCCTACGGGAGCTGTTGGAAGTGTGGGGAAGGCTGGTAATTGGAGGTTTTTGCTCTTGGAGGTGGGGGTGGGGGCACTCTAGCTGCAACTAGCACATTCCAGCCATTCTTGGACAGTGTTATGGGAAGGCCAGGTGGTGCTCCCAGAGAGAGGCACCCACCCCTCTCCCCTAGGTAGTGGGCTGTTCTCTGCTTCCGACTCCAGCCCAGACTGGCTTTCTTGCCTTTCCATGGAGGAGAAACTCGGAATTGTTGGGAGGATTAGTAAAGATACAAGACACCCAGATGGAGAGCCTGGCTCCCTGTGATTAAATGAGGCTATTCTTTGTTTGTTTGGACCACACCAGGTGCTGCTCAGGGCTTCCTCCTGGCTCTCCATGTAGGAGTCACTCCTGGCGGGCTCAGGGGACCAGATGGGATGCCCAGGATCACACCTGGGTGGGCTATGAGCATGGGCTCTAAGCGCCCTGCTATACTGAAGCTCTGGTCCTGAATGTGACTGTTCTTTCAACGAGCCCATCAGGAGGTGCTGGGCATGGCGGTGAAAAGAGCCGGATTTGGGGGATCAGTTGACAACACAGTGGTATTGGGGAAGCTGTGGATTCCCTTCTATCCTCTCAGTCCTAGGAAACAGGCAGACACCCCCAGCTGGGTCTCCTCCAACCGCCCTGTTAGAATCAACAGCCCCAGCACAATGGGTAGGGTGTTTGATTTGCACATGGCCAACCGGGGTTCAATTCCCAGTATCCCATATGGTTCCCTGAGCACCGCCAGGAGTAACCCCTGTGCATCGCCGGTGTGACCCAAAAAGAAAAAAAAAAAAGAATCAATAGCCCCAGCCCGGAAGATGCGGCCGGGGGTCTTAAGCCTCAGCTGGACCCTGGCTGTTGGAAAACCCATTTCACAGCTGGAATGAGCAAGTCAAATGTTAGGTGATTAACTTCTGCTTCCTGGGGGCTCTCTGCACTAGCAGCCCCCCGCCCTTCTCCGCAGAGTCAGCCAGCATGAGACCCACGATCGCTGCCCATCCGAGTGACTGCGTCTGCATGTCTCGGTCTGGGGGGTGGGGTGGGGGGGGTTGTTTTCATCCTCTTCCTGCAAGCACCAGTGGATGCTCCAGCAGTCCCCTGGAGGGGGTCCGGGGCAGCTGCGTTACAACGGGCTCCCTCCCCAGGCGCCTCCAGCCGTCGGGGCGGAAGGCGCGGGCCCGGGCAAGTGACCCGGGCCGCGGGAGGAGCCGCGGGGCCGCCCCCGTCCCGCTGTGCCCACGCAGCAGCTGGCTGGGGCGTTGCCACGCGCCCCGACGCGCCGCCACTTCTGCCCGGCAACTGCCGGCTGAGCGCCCGCGGGGAAACCGCGCCTCGGCAACAAGCTGCTGATTGGCTGGGCAGGCTCCGGCCCGGCCAATCAGAGCCCGGGGCGCTCGAGGGCTGCGGCCCCGGAGACCGGAGCGTGGGCGCGCGCCGGGTTTGGAGGCGCAGTGGTGGCCCAGGTCGGCGCGGCAGGTGGGGCCTTGCAGGGAGAGCGGGGCCGGCCCCTCCCGACTGCCACCTGCTGCCAGGTTCCCTGCGTCCCGAAAATTTCATCTGCCCCATTTGTCAGGCCGAAACTAGACCACTTGGCCGACTGCCCGCCCGTCCCGGTCCTCTCCGAGCAGTCCCCAAGTTCTGCACCTCCAACCCGCCCCAGTCCGGAACTGGATCCGTTTGAGTGGGAGCGTGCATTACCCCGTCGGGTGTCTATGCTGGCGAACTCACGACCCCCTCTGGACACATTTCCCCAGGCCACCTGGCAGTGACCCGTCCCACCCTCCAGAGCAGCCAATTATCCTGGTCCCTTGTCCTCTGCTAGAGTGTGAATCCTTCCTTCCTTCTTTCCTTCCTTCCTTTCTTCCTTCCTTCCTTCCTTCCTTCCTTCCTTCCTTCCTTCCTTCCTTCCTTCCTCCCTCCTTTCCTCCCTTCCCTCGCTCCCTCTATTCCTCCCTCCCTTCCTTTCATCATCCTTTTATTCTTTTGGTTTTGGGGTTACACCAGCCAGACTCAGGGCTTACTCTGAGTTCTGCACTCAGAAATTACTTCTGGCACCTCAGGGACCATATGGGATGGGGATTAAACCTGGCTGTGTGCAAGGCAAGTGTACCCATGTACTCTCTGGTCATAGAATGTAAATTTCTGAGGAACCTTGTGAGCCTGGTAAGAGGAAGTATTTTGCATAACCTTGTTCCCCCACCCAAACACACACTTTCATACACCCTCACAGACACGCTAGAACTTCTAATGAAGATTTGGAGATAGGTAACCAGGGTTTATACCACAAGTCCTGGCTATGTGACCTTGATTAGTTACTTAACAAGTCTGATCTTAGCTTTTTGCTATGAAAAACGCTAATGGCACTTTTTCCTTAGCTTTATGGTGACAGATGCTTGGTCCTTAAATGCTTAGTACATGATAATGCAGTGATTAATAGTAATAATAAGGCAAAGAGTGCTCCTTCATGTTTCATTTTAGCCCTCCATTTTGATTTGGTTGCCATGAATAACATTAATTTTTAGGGACTTTAAACTTGCAGACAGTAAAGCATGGTAAGACTCAGGATAAGCTGTAGTTGGCTGGGGACTGGAGAGATAGTACAGTGGGTAGAGCTCTTGCTTTGCACGTGGCTGACATGGGATTTGATCCCCAGCATCCCATTTGGTCCCCTGAGTCCACAGGAATAATTCCTGAGTGCAAAGCCAGGAGTAATCCCTGAGCATTGCTGGATGTGACCCCCAAACAAACAAACAAAAAGAATAAACTTCAGTTGACTTTTATTTCCCGGCCCCCTACCCCCACCCCATGCTGGTTATTGAACCCCCAGATACAAAGCGTGAGCTCAGCCACTGAGCCCCATCCCCAGTTCTCAGAATGATCAGAGTAACGTTTAAGATACTACATCTGACAGCTCTCAGAGTAAATCCTGGTTTTAGCTCATGAATTCACCAAGGGAGAAAACTAGGCTAGACAGGATTTCTCTTCTCCTCAGGGACTTTGCTTCAAAATCTCCCCTCTCAAAAATTTCAGAACAGCAGCATCTGAAGATCTACTAAAAAAAATCTCTATTTCCTTAGATTCAGCCTTTTTTCCATGGACCTGTCAAAAGCCTCTCTGCCCCACCAGAGACACGACCACACCAAACTGTGCTAGTGTATTATCCCCGAGCCCCTTCTGAGACTTTCCTGGTGCCCCAGCGGCCCGTCTCTGTAGACACTCCCCAGCCGCACACAATTCCCTTCGTGAGCACAGATCTCTGGCAGCCGCACAGTTCCATCACCTGCCTGGCTCTGTTGATGTCAGGAGTTGGCCTTTGCTCATGTTTTGCATTGTGAAGAACAAAAGCAGTGATGTGTCTGGGACGCCTTTCGAGTGCCAGATGGCGGGGACAGGGAGGAGGGCAGGAAACACAACCCCCTGGGCACAGACCAATGGGGCGCCAGCAGGCCTGAGTTTCAGTTGTTGAGTATTTGCATTTGGGGCAAGTCTGGCCAAAGTGGTAGCTGACCCTAATTGCCAAATGGGGGAATCAAGGGCTGAAGTAATAGTACAGGGATAGGGTGTTTGCCTTGCATGTAGCTGACCTGGGTTCAATCCCTGGCACCCCAAATGGTCCTCTGAGCCAACCAGGAGTGATCCCTGAGTGCAGAGGCAGGAGTAAGCCCTGAACACCGCTGAGTGTGTCCCCCTTCTCCCCCAACCCCAAAACAAATGGGAGAATCACACCTGTTCGGTTAGTATGTAGATACTTTCTGAGAAGCGCTCCTAGGATGGAAAGTCTTCAGTGTGTGGGGAGGTGTAGGCAGAGGGCTAATGGGCTATTAAATCCATGTCATGCCACTCTTTCACGAGGCTTAAAAGGATATGATCTAACAAAGATCATAAAAAGCTTCTGAACCCCGCTTCAGGCTAGCTGTCCTGGGCTGGGTAGAGGGATCAAATGACATGATCACTACCTTGAAGGAATTTATAATCTCACCAGGTTGCTCGGCTAACCCAGGAAGCGTTGGTGGGGGGTGCTAGCTGTGGGCTTGTGATAACGGTGCTCCCCAACTCGCCTCTTGGAGCCCACCCGAGCCACACTATCTGTGAAGCGGACACGGAGTCAGTGTGGATGTGGCCCCTCTCATCAGCACCACAGCCGGCCCCTCTGGCCTGGGGAAGAGCTCAGACCTGACAGAGCATCCTCAGCGCCTGACTCATGCCTGGCGCCTGAGGCCCAGGGCTGGCCTACCTTGGGCGGCACCGCCCGTCTCGAGCTCATCTTCCCCCTCACCCCCCCTTACCCTCTGTCATGTAGCTGCCTGCTTGGCTTCATGCATGGCATTTCTTTCCTTCTTTCTTTCTTCTTTCTTCTTTTTTTTTCTTCTTTTTGGGTCACACCCAGCCGATGCACAGGGGTTACTCCTGGCTCTGCACTCAGGAATCACTGCTGGCGGTGCTCGGGGGGCCATATGGGACACTGTGCTATTGCTCCAGCCTCTCTCTTTCTTTCTTTCTTTCTTTTCTTTCTTTCTTCCTTTCTTTCTTTCTTTCCTTTCTTTCTTTCCTTTCTTTCTTTCTTTCTTTCTTTCTTTCTTTCTTTCCTTCTTTCCTTCCTTCTTTTTTTCACAATCTATGGTTTAATTGTTCTCTTTTTTTTTTTTGCTTTTTGGGTCACACCCAGCCGATGCTCAGGGGTTACTCCTGGCTCATGCACTCAGGAATCACTGCTGGTGGTGCTGGGGGGGGGGTGGTCATATGGGATACTGGGAATTGAACCCGGGTCGGCTGCATGCAAGGCAAACGCCCTACCCAGTGTGCTATCGCTCCAGCCCCGGTTTAATTGTTCTTGAGCAGTGATTTTCTTATTTTTTCATTTTAAAGGTCTAGCAATATTTATTTGGAAATATTTATTTGACTGTTACAAAACATTCTCAAAGCACTGCTTGTTTTAATCTTTCTGCATTGTGAGGCCACTCCAACATATTTTACACATATAACATACACAAAAGTCAACACAGCAAATTAAGTAAAGATAAACTATTTTTAAGTCTCCAATATAAAGTCTGACTACTAAATAACAGTTAACTTTTTGCTCATTTTCCATTTATTTAATTTATTTTTTAAAATTTTATTTTATAAGATAGTTCACAATATTTGGTTACATTTAATATTCAAACACCAATCCCACCACCGTTACACCTTCCAACCACCATATTTGGGATGTTTCCATCCCAAGTTCCAATCCCTGTCCCAAAGCACAACTGAAATAATATAATAACTTTGTATTGTTTGTTATGAAAAACTGCTGAAAATGCTATAAAAAAGTATCCAGAGAGGAAATAGTGTGACGATTGTTCTATTTTGGCAGGAGCTGTTAAGACTTTCTTTAGGATATCACATGTTGTGAAAGATTGAACTTTCATATACATCTGAAAAAATATGCATATATATATATACACACACACACACACATATCACTGTCACTGTCCTCCTGTTGTTCATTGATTTGCTCAAACGAGCACCAGTAACGTCTCCATTGTGAGACTTGTTGTTACTTGTTGTTTTTGGCATATCGAAAACATCACGGGTAGCTTGCCAGGCTTTGCCGTGCGGGCGGCATACTCTCGGTAGCTTGCCGGGCTCTCCGAGAGGGACGGAGGAATCGAACCTGGGTCGGCCGCGTGCAAAGCAAACACCCTACTCGCTGTGCTATTGCTCCAGCCCATATATATATATATATATATATATATATATATATATAACAAACACTGTCCTCCCATTGTTCATCGATTTGCTCAAGTGGGCCCAGTAACGTCTCCATTTTGAGACTTGTTGTTACTGTGTTTGGCATATTGAATACGTCACGGGGAGCTTGCCAGGCTTTGCCGTGTGGGCGAGATACTCTCGGTAGCTTGCCGGGCTCTCTGAGAGGGGCAGAGGAATCGAACCCGGCTTCGCTGGGCTGCTGCGTGCAAGGCAAACACCCTACCGCTGTGCGATCGCTCCAGCCTATATATATATATATATATATATATATATACATATACATATCCTCTATGTTTGGTTGACATGGCACCGATTTCAAATGCCCTCATAGCCCACGTGGCTGCCCCCACTGCTCCGGGGTGAGCCCTGGTACTGGATGTGCTGAATCCCCCAAGTCTCTGTCTGGACAGGAGCATCTCTCTTCCTGCTATTTTTCTCTTTTGCCTCCAGACCAGGTAGACCAGAAAAGAAGCAAGGTGCTCACTTGTTCACTCACCGCAGAAGGTCCCATCCCCTGCAGGACCCTCACCCCAGCCCCCCTTGGGGGAGGGACTGGTCTGGGGTTGGGTGAGACTGACTCTGACCCTGAAGACCACAGACTCCAGGCTGGGCTGGTAAGAGTTGGCTCCTGTCCTGTTGGGGCCTGCCAGTGAAGACTCAGCACAACTTCCGGGAAGGACTCCATCAGCCGGATTGCTGTCATCTTTGAAAAGAAAAGTTGGGGTACGCCAAGGAAAACAAATGGACTGTGCACGTTTTTAAACTTGCAGTGTTCTGTGTCCCCGTGGCTTTGAGGAGGACAAGGTCTGTGTGAGTGCATGTCTGGGTAGCACGTTAGGAAGCAGGCGACACTACTGCACGAGATTGTTTCACTTCACATCCTACCTGCTCCCTCCGGGGTAGGAGGCCAGTGACTCTCTACTGGTGGTGCTTTGGTCACTTGGCAATTCTGGAGGCAATTTTGGTTGTTTCCTCTGAGGAGGGGCTGTTGCTCAACTTCCTATAATGCACATTGGTCCTGCTCCACAAGGAATATTTTTATTCTAATAAGTATTGAAAAGCCTTGGTGTAGAGTAGAGAGACTCCAAAATGCCAACTCAAAGTGAATACAAAACATGCTCTGTAGTATTGTAAAAAATATTTCAATATTGCAAATATTGCCGATATTTCACTTAGTAAAATACTGAAGATAACGTCAATGTCTCCCAAAAGGAGAGTAGAGAAATATATTCATACAATTTTTAACAGTGAATTACCTGAAAGTCTAACTGTGGAGCTGGAGAAAACTTGAACACCGAATGTTGAGGAAAGATGCAAAGTTATACAGACACACTCTGTCAAGTGGGGACACAATATCTCTTTAGAATGTATGGATACGAAAATGCATAACAGAATCATGCAAACAGGTTACTTCTGGGGAGGAGAGAACAGAACTAAGGAAACAAAATGAATTGCACTGTTCATTTTCGTTGAGAGTGGGGGAGGCACTCCTGGTATTATGCAGGTGTTACTCCTGGCTCTGGCCTCAGGAGTTATTCTAGTGGTGCTTAGGAGACCATTTGGGATGCTGGGATTGAACCCCAGTTGGCTGCGTAGAAGGCAAGCACACTAACAGCTCTTCTATCTCTTCAGCCTGCATTGTTCCTTGCTCTTTTTTTTAAATTTAGATTTTTATTAGTGAAACACCATGAGGTACAGTTGTAGATTTACAAATTTTTGTGCTTGGGTTTCAGTTATACAATGATCAAGTACCCATCCCTCCACCACTGCCCATTCTCCACCACCACTGATCCCAGTCTCCCTCCAACCCCCCATCCCCCCATCCCACTCTGCCTCTGTGGCAGGGCATTCGACCTTGTTCTCTCTCTCCTTTTGGGTGCTGTTGTTTGCAAAAGAGGCATTGAGTGGATGGGAGATATGTGCTGAGAGTAGACCCTTGCTCTTTTTTAATGGGCTTTTTTTTTCTTACTATAAAAGCATTTTATGTGACTATAGACTATAGACACCTCCACTACCTCCACTACCCAGCTGCCGCCATGCTCTAGGATGCTTTCCGGACCAACACATTATAAGACACTTAATACCCTCTTCCAGAATGCTGCACCATATTTGATAGGGTTCAAATATGGTTTGAACCATGGGAACACCTACAAGGGCGATTAGAGGCTGCTCCAAAAGCCTCTATCCCTCTCGGAGAGCCTGGCAAGCTACCAAGAGTATTTTGCCCACACGGCAGAGCCTCGCAAGCTATCCATTGTGTATTCGATATGCCAAAACCAGTCATTACAATGGGTCTCATTCCCCTGACGCTGAAGGCGTCACCAATATGGCAGTGTTGAGAAGGATGAGGAAGGAGAGGCTGATAAAATCTCAAGGCCGAACTAGGCTGCCAAAACGAAGGAAGACAAAAATGATTGTATTTTCAATGCACGTACGCTAGCATCGGATGCATCCATCGAGGACTTGATGGTACAAGCACGAAAGATCAAGTACAACATCATTGGTCTGACCGAACCAAGAAGGCATCAGTCACATTATGCCGTTTTCGACACTGGAGAAGAATTGTTCCTTGGAACATGTGATAAGAGGTGTCGAAGGCATCGGTGTCTTTGTCAACACGAACTTGGCCATGAACATTGATTCATTCGAATGCGTAACAACCCAAATTGGATGTTTACACTTGAATAGATGTTGCTCACTGCTGGCAGTTCCTATATTCATTGTCTACACACCAATATCCAATTATGATGAAGGAGAAATTGAGAAGTTCCACATGGAGCTGGAGAAGTTCTATAAAGAAGACCACACCTTCTACAAGATCATAGTTGGTGATTTTAATGCCAAGATAGGACCGAGAAGATCAGCCGAATAACTCCACATCGGGACCCATGGCCTAGAATGGAACGAACAGGATGAGAGACTGTCTGAGCTCATCCTGTCAACCAAGACCATCCATGGTAACTCACAGTTCCAAAAAGCCGAATCTAAACGTTGGACATGGGAGTTTCCCGGTGGACGGTTCCACAATGAAACAGACCACATCACATTCAATCAACGGTTTTGTCTGACCGATGTCGCTGTTGTCCCAAAATTTTAAACGGGATCGGACCACCATCTCCTTCGTGCAAAATTCTACTTCACAGAGTGGGGAGAAAGGGATGAAGTTTAAGAAGAAAACTCCCAGAATGACCACCAACTGGGAGCTCTTTGGCACTATTGCTGCAACATGGGAAGATGCCGTCAGTGACAGCATTGATGAGGAATATGATGGACTGGTTCAGCACCTCCATGATTGTGCGAGGAACGCCAAGAGAGAGATAGACACAAAAAAACGCCTGTCTTTGAAAACTCTCAAGTTTATTCACCAACGTAGTTTGGCGCATGCCTCAGGCAACCACAAGCAAACGTTGGAGCTCATAAAGCAGTGTAGAGATGTGATAAAGGAAAATCTCAAAGAGAGAAGAGCAGAAGTGCTGGTAGATGCGGCAGAAGCCGGGAAAAGCATTCATAATGCCTGCCTGTCCTTCGCCAACTACAAGACCAAGATGACTGCCCTTCAACGTCCTGATGGATCTCTCACATCTTCCAGAAGAGCAATGGAGAAGATTATCCATGACTTCTACTCAGATCTCTTCGATAGCCATGTCCACCTGCCAACATACCAAATTCTGCAGGATGGATATGTCGTTCCCAATGTTCTCCCTTACAAAATCCGACACGCCATTTCATCAGTAAAGAAACGAACAGCGCCTGGCCCAGACAAGGTCAGACCTGAACACCTGAAGAATCTGCCATCAGTACTCATCAATACACTGACTCGGCTCTTCACATGCTACCTGTCTGAATGCAAGGTTCCGTCCCAATGGAAAACCAGCAGGACCGTACTACTGTTCAAGAAGGGAGATATCCATGACATTGGCAACTATCGCCCGATCTGCCTATTGTCTGTCATCTACAAGCTGTTCACTCGAGTCATCCTGAATAGAATTGGCAGAACACTAGATGAAGGACAACCATGTGAGCAAGCCGGGTTCAGAAAAGGATTCAGCACCATTGACCATATCCACATGATAACCAAGCTAATTGAGGTTTCTCGGGAGTTCAAGATGCCGCTCTGTCTAACGTTCATTGATTTAAAGAAGGCCTTTAATTCTGTTGAGACAGAAGCGGTCATTGAAGCCCTAGCCAATTAGGACATTCAAACTCAATACATCAGGATCCTCCATTAGCTGTATTACGGATTCACTACCAGGATCTCGCCATTCTACAAAGAAGTGATCATCAATGTCAAGAGAGGGGTTCGGCAAGGTGATACCATTTCACCAAAATGTTTCAGTGCCACCCTCAAGAACATTATGCGATGACTGGAATGGGAAGGAATGGGAGTGAAGATAGATGGTCGGCAACTACACCACCTCCTCTTTACTGATGACATCGTTCTAATGACACCAAACATTAGCCAAGCAGCACAAATGCTGGCTGACTTCAACCGTGAGTGTGGAAAAGTCAGACTACAATTGAATCTCACAAAGACAATGTTTATGAGAAACAGTCTCATTCCTGACGCTCCATTCGCTCTCAATGGAATGACCATCTCTGAATGCAAGTTATGTGTACCTAGGTTGAGAAGTCAACATGATGAATGACCTGGCACCTGAGTTGTGCAGGAAGAAGAGAGCGGCTTGGAACACCTTCAAGAGCCTCGAAGAAATAGCTAAGAGGACAAAGAACTTCGGTCTCCAGGCACATCTCTTTGATTCCACTGTTCTTCTTGCATTAACATATGCCTCAGAGACCTGGACTCTACGAAAACAGGATGGGAACGATATTCAGGTCTCCCAAAGAGGAATAGAAAGAGCTATGCTTGGAGTATCACATTTCACTCAAATGAGAGAAAGAATCCGGTGTTCCAACCTCCATTGACAATCAAGAATCAGGAACGCTGTCTTGTTGGCTAAGGCATCAAAAATCAGATGCGCTGGACACGTAATGAGATTTGGAGATGACCACTGGACTAGAGCCGTTACGGACTGGATTCCACGGGACGTCAAAAGACCGTGTTGCCTCCCACCTACCAGATGGTCAGACTTCTTCATCAAGATCCTGAACGATCGGTTTGAGGGTCTTCGAGTTCCTAGAATGAACAGATGCCATTGGGCTAGACTAGCACGCGACAGGGACAAATGGAGGCGTTACTGGCACCTGCTCGAGCAAATCGATGATTAACGGGAAGTCAAGTGATCAAGTGATCATAGACACGGTAACAAATTCTTCATAATTTATAAAGGATTTTCAGATACATTAAAATAATTTTGGTACCTCAAACAGCTTTTTAAGGTAGGACAAGAATTAATATTCCTGGGGACTGGAGAGATAGTACAGTGGGTAGGGTACTTGCCTCCCATGCTGCCAGCGGGCCTGGGTTCAATCCCTGGCACCCTATAGGGTTCCCCAAGATGCCAGAAGTGATTCCTTAGTGCAGAGCCAGGAGTCACCCCTGAGCACTCCTGGGTGTGGGCCAAAATAAACAAAAAAATTAATATTCCGAGGACTGGAGACATAGTGCTGTGGGTAAGGTGCTTACCTTGCCTATAGCTGACCAGGTTCAATCTCCAGCTCTCCATATGGTCCCCTCAGAAGTGATGCCTGAGTGCAGAGTCAGGAGAAATCCCTGAGCACTGCTGAGAATGGCCAAAAAAAAAAAATATATATATATATATATAAAGTAAAAAAAGTAAAGGCCCTCCCGTTGATCGTCGATTTGCTTGAGCGGGCCCAGTAACGTCTCCATTGGGGACTTTGTTGTTACTGTGTCTGGCATATCGAATACTCTCGGTAGCTTGCCGGGCTCTCCGAGAGGGGCGGAGGAATCGAACTCGGGTCGGCCATGTTGGCCGCGTGCAAGGCGAACGCCGTACCCACTGTGCTATCGCTACATATATGTATTCCTAAATAATTTTATAATTTACATATTCCAGTTGTATGCTAGACCAAAAACTACACATTTAACTGTAAAGTGCTTGTAAATATTAAAATATAAATATAAATGCATATGTGTGTATATATGTGTATACATGTGAATATATTTTATTGTTGCTAATTGTTATTTTGGGCCACAGCTGGCTGTGCTCAGGGCTTACTCCTGGCTCTTTGGTCAGAGATCACTCCTAGCAGATTTGGATAACTGTATTGGGTACTAGGGATAGAACTCAGGTCAACCACATGCAAGGCAAGAGCCCTACCCTCTGTACTGTCTTTCCAGCCTCCAACATACATGTTTAATGATATGTTTGAATATGCTTATGCTATCATTTACATGCAAATTGCCAGAGAATCCTTTAAAAAATTACCCTTTTTGGGTTGGGTGAGACCCCTACCCACCCCAAGGGACCCAGCCCCAACATCTGGAAACCTCCAGTACTCATCTGCCCCCATGCCCATGGCCGCTCTCCACACACTCAGACTGAGCCTCATCCAGAAGTTAACGTATTTTTACCCACAAATGCGTCCATGTGAGAACTGGGGACTCACCATACCACATTTGATGTGGTTTAAAGTAGGAGACAATTGCTTCCTAGAGGGAAATAATTCATATATATATATATATATATATATATATATATATATATATATATGCTCACACAAGGCTCAACCTTTAACAACATGTTAGTGATATCTTATAGAAGGGTTTAATGGCAGAGTGAAATACAACTGTCTTCACACTCTTTCCTCTAAGGAAACTTTTTTGGAGTATTTTCAGTGGTTTTTCATAACACTGTCACTGTCACTGTCCTCCTGTTTTTCATCGATTTGCTCGAGTGGGCCCAGTAACGTCTCCATTGTGACAATTGTTGTTGTGTTTGGCATATCGAATATGTCACGGGTGGCTTGCCAGGCTTTGCCGTGCGGGCGAGATACTCTCAGTAGCTTGCTGGGCTCTCCAAGAGGGGCTGAGGAATCGAACTCGGGTCGGCCATAGCAAACAATACAAAATAAATGATTTCAGTTCTGCTTTGGGGCAGGGGTTGGGGTTTGGGATGGAAACATCCGAAATATGGTTGTGGGAAGTTTTAATGGTGGTGGGATTGTGGTTCGAACATTAGATGTAATCAAACATTACGAACTACTTTATACAATAAAAATATTTAAGAAATACTCTCCTCCACTGATATTTTATATATATAAACTATTAGTACATACATTATGTATTTTACAGTGCAATCCAGGGTCTATGTAAGGTAATTCAGTGACTAAGTGGTAGAGGCCCTGGGTCTAATCCCAGCACCAAGCGCGCGTGCGCACACACACAAAGGTTTTTATTTTACCATGTATGTATGTATGTATGTATATGTGTGTGTACAATAAAAACCTTTTCTTTTTCCCTTTGTTAAGTGTTAGTATCCTCTTTATCTAAGATTGTTCTATTTTCTTAAAAATTTCCTCCTAATGGTGGCAGAGAACTAGTACAGTGAAAGGGTCACCTGAATGCCAAGTGCTTGTCTTGCACGTAGCTGAGTTGGATCTGTGGCATGAGATGGTCCCCTGAGCCTGCCAGGAGTGATCTGTGAGCACAGAGCCAAGAGAAAGTTCTGAGCACCACCAGATGTAGGCCCTCTGCCCTCATTTTCTTTTCTTAACATTTTTACTTCTTTTTTGGGCAGAAACACCCCATGGCAGTAGTGACTTGGGGACCACGTGGTGCTGGGGACCAGGATTCCCTCTGCATTATCTTCAGCCCTTTAGTCATCTTCCTGGCCCTTTCTTTTCTTTTATTTCTCTTTCTTTCCTTCCTTCCTTCCTTCTTTCTTTCTTTCTTTCTTTCTTTCTTTCTTTCTTTCTTTCTTTTTTTCTTTTTTTAAAGAGACACCATTTTAATCCCTATAACTCTTTACAAAGTGAATTCCAGTCTTAGATAAGGGATCTCATAAACCACACAAAAGCATACATCTGGGGACCGGAATGATCATGCAGCTGGTAGGGCACTTGCCTTGCACATGGAGACCCAGGTTTGGTCCCCAGCATCCCATATGTCTTCTCAGAACCACCAGGAGTGATTCCTGAGAGTGAGCCAGGAGTAATTCCTGAGCATTGCTGGGTTGTGACTCCAAAACAAAAACAAACAAACAACTGTACATCTTTTTTTTTTCTTTTTTGGGTCACACCCTGCGATGCACAGGGATTACTCCTGCTCTGCACTCAGGAGTTACTCCTGGCATGCTCAGGGGACCATATGGGATGCTGCGAATCGAACTCGGGTCGGCATGCAAGGCAAACGCCCTACCCACTGTGCTATCTCTCCAGCCCCAACTGTACATCTTTTTAGTAACAGAGTTGGTTTTTTTTTTTATTTTTGGAAGGAAAACATTTAATCCAGCGGTTTTACAAAGACGGCCCCTACTACATCCATCTTTATGCCCATGAGAACACTCTCAACAGATTTGGCGGGCAACCTTGGAACTGAGTTACCGGCCCTCAACCTAGGTGGCAACAGCTAAAGAACTGAGTCATTGGAACCTCCGTGTAATGGTGGAAATTGGTTCCTTTCACGGAACTGCTTGTGAGCAGGATGCCCACAGGGCAGGAAGGAAAGCCCGCAGTTCTAAGGCTACTAACTCAGAGCAGTCAAAAACGTCCCTTGTAGGCACATATGCTGCCTGAGCCTATGAGCTGCTTGTGCCCAAGTGGCCGGGCACATGGGCTACTCAGACCCATGTGGCTCCCGCATCTCCCTACTTGAGATGTGTACTTTCATGCTTATCTAATGTAGGGGTGTATGTAGGGGCTCTCTCCGCCTTTGAAGAAGTCCACGTTCTCTCTTGGGCATGTTACTCTCTCTCATTCCCCCACCCTCCCCTTCCTAAAAATCTCCAAATAAAATGTTTTTCCTTTTTTTAAAAAAAAGTCCCTTTTTTTCACGACGGGGACAGGGCAGCCTGGAGGCTGAGAGTTCTGGGGATGGGAGCTGTTTCACAGTCTCTGCATTCTTTCTGCGGGACTCAGCCCAGAGCCTTCCAAGGCCTCAACTGAATCAGCTGCCACCACTGGGTATTGAAGTGCCTGGAAGAACTGGATCATTAGCTCGTGCCTCTGGGTCATGCTGGGCACTAGGGTCTGGTAAGGGTTGGTGCTGCTTGGACCCTCACAGGGCACCCGCAGCTGTAGCTACTGCCTGTCTAGTCTGATATAGTTGCACACCAGCTCCATGGTGACTGCCGCCCTTAACATATTTTAGGGCTAGCGAGATAGTACAGGGGAGGGCACTTCTCTTGCATGGGACTGATGCTGGTCCTGCCCCCATCATCACATATGGGTTCAAGAGCACCGTCAGAAGGGCGGCCTGAGCACAGAGGCAGGAGCAAGACCTAAACAACAGTGGATGTGGTTCCCAAACAAACAAAAACAAAACCAAGATTTCTGTATAGAAAATCTGAACAGTAAGCATGCAGGGCTCAGTCATTTTGCTGTCCGTGGTTCATTGTAGGTTTGAAATAACAGATGTCGACTCAAGGATGTCTGTGAGTTGTTCTTTCCCCTCTTTTTTGAATCAGCATATACTCATCATAAAACATGCGCTATTTTCAGGTGTAGAACCCAAGGACCCAATATTAATCGTGTGCATTAGTGAGGAAGTCTAGCTGACATCGCTACGCTTATTTACAGATTTTTTTCCCTTGTGATGAGAACATTCAAATTGACTTTCTTAGCAACTTGTAAATAGGCAACAGTGTTATTAGTTACAGTCACTAGACTGAACAATGGTTTGTTATATAGCTGGAACTTTGGCCATTTTGATCTATTTTTCCTACTTCCTTGTCCCTTGCTTCTAGCAACGATCAATCTATTCTGTCTCAATAAACTCATGGGGGGGGATTTAGTGTTTATTTTAAAATATCCTATGCAGACTAATCTGTCACTGCTAAGTTGTCCCAGGTAAGCCTAGTTCTCTCTCTGGAGCCTTCTTGGGATGGGAGCTGGCCCAGCCAAGAGGCCCAGTGCCCTCTGCCCCGCACAGCCCACCTTCCTCAGCATATCAGTGGCCAAGCTTCACAACTCCATGACCAATCTTGAGGAGATGCCAAGCTGCAGAATCGTCCCAGTTCCTCAGCTCCTGGTGCACACAGCTGCTTGATGCCTCCAAATTTCACAGCACTTATAGCCCAGGAGGAACACAGCAAATTATTTTTTTTTTCCATCCCGAACCTCAAACCCTGCCACCAAAGCAAAACGGAAATAATTTATTTTGTATTGCTTATTAGGAATAACCTGCTAAAAATAATCCAAAAAAGATTTCCTTAGAGGAAAGTATGTGAAGATTGTTGTATTTCACCCCAGAGATATTGAGTCCTTCTATAAGAAATTAGTATCATGTTGTTAAAGGTTTATATTTCCGCCTAAGATTGGTTGCCTTCCACTTTAAGCCCCATCAAGTGTGGCGTGATACTTTTGGCATATTAGTGGTTGTAATGTGTAAGATGTCAGAATAGATTCACTCATGGGTGAGGCTTGTCCGAGCGTGTGGAGAGCGGCCGTAACACAGCAAATTAGATGGGAAAGTTTCATAGAAGCCCATTAAGTTCAATGGGCTCAACTAGCACCAAACAGTGCAATAAATCCTCAGACAATGACTTTAGTAACTCTGTTATGAGCTCTATGTTGTAATAAGCAAAATAAAGCAAATCATTTTATGCCTGCTAATGGGGCTTGCTTGGAGGGTTTGGAAAACTGGGGACATTGGTGGAGGGAAGGTTACACAAGTGGTGAGATTGGCATTGGAACATTGAATAACTGAAATAACTGTATTATGAACAACTTTGTGAATCGCAGAGTTTAATAAAGAAAACAAGAAAAAAATAAAATATGTTTGAATTTATTTAAAAGATTCAAAAATATTCTATGCAGGATCAAATAGGTTTTCTCTCTGACTTATCTGACTTTACCTAGTGCCTTACAACCCACAGTGGCACATGAAAAGGCAAGATTCCATTCTTTGTTGTGCCTAAATATCTGGTTATGTCACACCCAGCAAGGCTCAGGGCTCACTCCTGGCTTTGCACCCAGGAATTACTACTGGTGGTGCTCGGGGGACCATATGGGGTGCTGGGAATTGAACCCGGGTTGGCACGTGCAAGGCAAGCATCCTACTCGCTGTGCTATGATTCCAGCCCCTTAAATAATATTTGTGTATGTAACCGAATTTTTTTTTCTTTCTTTTCTTTTTTTGCACTCTCTCCAGTGATGCTCAGGCATTAGTCCTGGCTCTGCACTCAGAAATCACTCCTGGAAGTGTTCAGGGGACCATATTGGATGCTGGGATCAAACCCAGGTCAGTCATGTGAAGGCGACTGCCCTCCCTGCTGTACTATCACTCTGGCCACTGACCAATTTGCTTTTCCCTTAATCTGTCGGTGGACAGATAGTAGGTTGTTTCAAAGTCTTAGTTACTGTGAACAATGCTGCAGGAAGCATGGAGGGGCAGGTAGCTTTTTGAGGTAGAGTTTTTATTTCCTACAATTACATAACTAGAAGTGGAATCGCTTTTCTGCATGCGAATTCTATTTGAACTCTTTTTGAGGACCCACTGTGCCATTTTCATCAGTGACTGGACCAATCTCCATTCTTAGCAGCAGTGTGAGAGAGAACCCCCCTCCACGTCCTCTCCTCTTTGAACAGTAGACACTCTGACAGGCGTGGGGTGATAGTTCATTGTGGTAGGGGTATTGTCTCTATTGTTTTGTTCAGGGGTAACACCCGGAAGTGCCCATGGGTTACTCTTTCTTCAGTGCTGGGGATCACTCCTGGGGGTCCTTAGGGGATCATGTGATGCTAGGGATTGAACCAGGAGCTTCTCATGCACCCTATCTCCTGAGACATTGGGTTTTTGATTTGCATTTTCCTCATTATTAGTGATGTTGAACATCTTTCTATGTACTGCCAGATCACCTGTATGTCTCTTTTGGGAAAATATCTATTTGGATTCTCTGCTTTTTTTTTTTTTGGATTTTTTGGGCCACACCTGGTGATGCTCAGGGCTTACTCCTGGCTCTGTGCTCAGGAATCACTCCTGGCAGGTTGGGGGGAACTGGGATGCTGGGGATTGAACCTGGGCTGGCTGTGTGGAAGGATGGAAGGCAAATGCTCTACCCACTGTTATTTCTTTCTATTTACTTTTTTTTGTTTTCTGGGTCACACCTGGCAATTCTCAGGGGTTTGCACTTTGTACTCAGGAATCACTCCTGGTGGTGCTCCAGGGACCATATCGAATGAGGGGAATCGAACCCGGATTGGCTGCGTGCAAGGCAAATTCCCTATCCACTGTACTATTGTTCCAGCCCCTACCCACTGTTATTTCTCTGGCCTCTCTTTACTCTTTTTTTTGGGGGTCACACCCAGTGATGCACAGGGGTTACTCTTGGCTCTGCACTCAGGGGTTACTCCTGGCGGTGCTCGGGGGACCATATGGGATTCTGGGAATCGAACCTGGGTCGGCCACGTGCAAGACAAACACCCTACTCGCTGTGCTATCACTCCAGCCCCTCTCATGAGCTAAAAATGAGCTATCACTCATTTTTATTGAAATTTTTCTTTCTATATGACTTAAGTGAGCTATTGACAGAGTCTCCTGCCCCCCGCACCTGGCTGTCCTCATCGGGGCCCCTCGGAGGGGGGCAGGTTGAGTTTCTCTCCCCACCTCAAGCAGAACCCCACCAGCTGAAGACCTTTGGAACCCAGTCACAGCCATGCTTAAAACCACTCTCCACACATTTGGACAAGCCTCATGCATGAAGGAACCGGCAGAGGAACCCAGGTGTTCAGGACCCAGGGTTGAGATCTCCAAGCCTGCTTGGATGAGGACTGGGCCTCCTCCACCCAGATCCCCTATCTTCTAGTAGCTTGACAGTCACACCCACCAACTGCCCCAGGCACTGTGTAATCCCATCAATGGACAAGATCCAGTGACTATAAAATCAAGCTTCCGGAAGGGTGCAGCCGAGGTCTCTTATTGTCTAGTTCTTGCTCTCTGAGAACCCGACAGGCTACCGAGACTATCCTGTTGCAAAGTAGAGTCTGGTAAGATCCCCGTGGCATATTTGATATGCCAAAACCCAGTAACAGTGATGGGTCTCATTCCCCTGACCCTGAAAGGGCCTCCAATGTGGCACTTGCTAAAATCTCAGGACTAGGATGAATGGAGACATTACTGGTGCCTGCTCGAAGAAATCGATGAACAACAGGATGACAGTGATACAGTGAAGTGAGTTGTTTATCTATTATCAGATATACAGTTTGAAAAATTTTCCCCGTAACTTTTTCATTTTGTTGATGATTCCACATTCTTTTGTCTGTTCATACCGACCTGCAAGACTGTTGTCCCTTCTTTTATCTATTGTTTGCCTTGATGCACATGTGATGCTGACGTGGGCTATTTCATCACGTTCAGTTGTCATACACAGGGCTTGTGCTGGGCAAGACCTGGATCTCCGGTGAAAACATCTGTGTGATGGCCTAGGTAGAGAGGACACCCTTTCAGTCTGCCTTAGGGAGGTAGCTCTTGGGTGGCATCACAAATTGAATAGTGACCCATCCTAACGCATGTCCACTTAGAACCTTAAAATGTATTTTAAAACAGGACTTTGAACTATATTGAGTTAAGGATTAAGATGAATCCCCAAGTCCAGTAACCAGAGTCCTTCCAAGAAGAGGAGAGGACACAAGAAGGTGGTCATGGGAAGATGGGACAGAGATTGTAGGGATGCTGCTGCAAGCCAAGGACAGCTGGAGTCCCTGAGCTGGAAGAGCAAGGCCTCTCCCTGGAATCTTTGGAAGATGCATGACCCCCTGGCACTTAGTTTTTGAAACTCTGGTCTCTGGGATTATGAGAGAGTGCAAACACTTTCCTCTCTGCCTTTCCTCTTCAGTTTCCGTTGGGTGGCTGGGGGTCATGCCCTAGGTCTGGTGCTTTCATTCTCTTGCTTGCGTTGTGGCAGAGAGAACACACGCTGCTGCAGTGCAGGTACTCTGACCACAGCGCTGCTGGGATCAGACTCAGCAGGCGGGGTGACGCCATGGATTGGACGCATCCTGCAAGGCAGGTGGGGCTCGGTCTTGGGCTCCCCGGTTAAATACCTTAAAAATCAGTATGCACCACCTTGCTTGTGGTGCTTTGTCATGGCAACGGGGCTTGGAGATCACAACGCAGACTCCGAACAGAGCTAGAAGGAAGCATTTCTTCAGAAAGAGGAAGGGGACTCGCCATTCAGCAGCTCTCACTGCTCGGGGCACCCCATGTCCCGGACCCAGCTCCACAGGACCTCCAGGGTGGCAGGTATTAGAGCAGGACCTTGCGGAACCACTCTGGGGAGGGCAGGAAGGTGAAGGTCCAGTGTCCACCTGCAGAGCAGCATCTACTAGTAGTGCCCGACTCCTCTTGGCATCGTCACTGGCTTTCACATCTATGCCCTCCCTGGAAGTGTAGCTATGGGTGTGACTCTGGGTGCTGGTCCTAGAGCCCTTGGAGAGATGCTGTGGCCTCCCCGGGCCCCACTCAATCTCACAGGGGTAGAGGACAAGTGAATTAATTTTCTGCTTACATTAGCTAAATTCAACTTCCGTTGTTGATAACCTAAGAATGGAAACTGACACAACTTCCTCTGTTGGATGGTCTGATTCCCCCAAAGTCCTTATGTTTTGCAAGTCTGAGCCTCCCTAGAACACACACTTTCTGGGCCCACACCCAGCAGTGCTCAGGGGTTACTCCTGACTCTGTGCTCAGGGATCACCCCTGGATCTGTGCTCGGGGATCATTCCTGGCTCTATGCTCAAGAATCACTCCTAGCTCTGTGCTCAGGGCTCACTCCTGGCTCTGTGCTCAGTGCTTACTCCTGGCTCTGTGCTCAGGGCTCACTCCTGGCTCTGTTCTTTTTTTTTTTTTTTGGTCTTATATTTATTTATTGAATCACTGTGGGAAAAGTTACTAAGCTTTCAGGTTTAAGTCTCAGTCATACAATGATCAAACACCTTTCCCTTCACCAGTACTCACATTTCACCATCAAGAACCCCAATATACCCCCCCTCCCACCCCACCTAATGCCTGTGAGGCAGATGATTTCTACTTAACTCTTCTCTACATTGATTACATTAATCATTTTGACAAAAGATGCACCATTATTGTTTAGAATTTCCCCCCACCCCCAACAATAAGAATTGCTGAAAAGGCATTGTGAAATACTTTGTTTTCTATAGCTGGTTATGAGAATCATATAATGTTGTATAGCTGCTACTGCGGCCACGCAATTTTGGCTTTCTGCAAAGAGCCAGATAATTTAGAGATTGGTTTCTGTGCTTCTGGCATTATGGCTGTGCCGGAGAGCCACTGTGGGGGATAACTCAAGACCTCAGTAGGGCGTGAAGGACGAGCCCCGCTTCCCATGAGACTGCAGTTGCCCCATCACTGCTGGCTCATACCTGGCTTTCCTATAAGCTCTGAGGAGGCGGCCACCTTGCTGCTGGGCGGGGGGGGGGGGGGGGGGGGGGACGGGGGGCAGGGGGAGGAGAGGAGGGGGAAGAAAAGGCGGAAGGGAGAAACACCCTTTCCCTCCCGGGGAGGCATGGCACCATAGTTTAACGCAAGGTCCATTCATTTTTCTGCCGCAAGCTGCCGGGCTCTGGATTAAGTCCTTTTGCCTCTGGAGCCATGGCCATGCCAGAGAGCCGCTCGTGGGGGGCAACTCGTGACCTTGGTAGGGCGTGAAGGACGAGCCTGGCTCTGTTCTTAAGGCTCACTCCTGGTTCTGTGCTCAGGGCTCACTCCATAGTGCTCAGGGCTCACTCCTGGCTCTGTGCTCAGGGATCACTCCTGGCAGGGCTCAGAGGACCATATGTAGTAATACTGGGGCCAGCCACATGCAAGGTCTTGAGCTTTGTACTCTCTGATCCAGGATTTGGGGGGAGGGCTTTGGAGGGGCCGCAGGCTAAACACAAGGCTATTCCTGACTGTACTCAAGAGTGGCTCTTGATAGCCCTCGAGGGACTGTTGGGGACTGGACCTGGGTTGGCCACCAGCAAGCATTTTAAAAAAATGAGTGGGTTTTTTGTTGGTTTGTTTTTTTCTGGCAAGCGTGGGAAAGCATATGTGGTGCCAGGGATTGAACCAGAGACAGCTGCTAGGCAGCCAAGCTCCCGACCTGCAGTATCGTTTCTTGGGCCTCCAAGGGGTGTTTCATAGATCTGTGAAGATATGCGTGTTTAGTGAAACATCTTATCATTTTCATCTGAGGAAATGATCGTTGTGGTCAATAAGAGATGCTTTCTGAGCAGAAAGTCTTCAGATGGCTTTCTAACCTGGGCCGGAAGCACTCCTGAGCCCTGCGGGGGGGGGGGGGGAGCGGGGTGGTTGTTTCAGGTTCCCCCTTGGATGCCCACTCACCTTTACTCCTTCCTGGGCTGGGAGCTGCTGGGACCCCTGGACCTGGGTCTGCTCTGGGACTTGGGTTTGGGGGCTCCTTCCTGGGCGTGGTCCTAGTGTCTGACCTAGAAGAACCCACCGTGCCCGGCCATAAGTCAGGTGTGTGCTGCTGCCCTCGTCTGTCTCCAGAGTCTTTGTTTGAATGCTGAGGGCGGGTACATGGATTATTGGACCAGGCAGCTGGTTCATTGCTGGTTTTTTCGAGGGGCTCATGACAAGCCCCATCTGCTTTCCAATGCATTTGGTTTTTTGGGGGGTGGGGGCAGGAACACACCCCACGGTGCTCGGAGCTTCCTCCTGGCTCTGCGGTCAGGAATCACTCCAGGTGGTGCTCAGGGGACCGTGTGCAGGTCCAGGGATGGAACCTGGATTGGCTCCGTCTAAAGCAAGCGCCCTGCCACGGTTCTCCCTCTCCCTCTCTGGCACTTGCTCCTGTTGCAGGTCTTCTCATCTCTTATGATTTTGACCCATTTCCTATTTTTATTATCATTATTATATAGGTCAAGTGCAATTCTGTTTTTTCCTCACAGCTGGCAACCCAGACACATAGAGGGTACCCGTTCACAGATTGTGGATGTCTGCAGTCCAGCTGGAGTGGTGTGTGTGCGTGCGTGTGTGTGTGTGTGTGTGTGTGTGTGTGTGTGCGTGTGTGTGGCGCTGCTGGATTCTTTTGTGCATTTCAGGCCTTTGAGCCCTTTTCTTCTTCGGCTCTTCGGCTGGCTGCAGGGGCTGGCCCAGCCCTTGTCAAACCACACGTGGGCTCTGTCCCCAGGGCCTGGCCCCGTTTCCAGGAAGGACTGTACTCTGGAGCTCAGTGGGCAGCCTGGGAATTGAGCAATGGTTCTGCTCCGGTTGGGTACAGCTTGGTGGCCCAGTCACTTGGCCAGGCCTGCCGGCTCCCATCCTTCTGTGGGTAGTGTTTGGGAAGGTTGATGCCAGATATGGAGTCTCCTGAGGACACACAGGGGAGTGTGGGCCCGGTGATGGACTGCTCGGCTGAGCTGGCCACTGGGCAGCGAGTCCCCAACCCAGGCAGGACTTGGGGCACTCCTCAGCCCCAGGCCTCCTGACTCTTTCTCTTAAAGTGCAGAGAAGTTTGGTCACACTGCACCCCAGCACTTCATCAATACACCTGGCGTCTTCACTCTTAAATGGCCAAGGAGGAGCTGGAGCGATAGCACAACAGGTAGTGCCTTTGCCTTGCACACGGCCAACACCGGGTTCGATCCCCAGCATCCCATACAGTCCCCCAAGCACTGCCAGGAATAATTCCTGAGTGCAGAGCCAGGAGTAACCCCTGTGCATCGCTGGGTGTGCCCCCAAAAGGAAAAAAAAATATGGCCAAGAAAAAGGCCCACCGTGACTGTCCTCTTGACCAGACCCCCGCTGGCCAGTGTCCTGGGAACTCTCGTCCTGCCGTCCGATCATCCATACGCTAAAGGCACCAATTTTCAACACATTACCAGGATCATGGTTTGGGACTCAGTTGAAAACTTTGTGAGGGCTGGAGAGATGATACACTTGCTGGCCACGCAGCGCACCCCAGTTCCTACCTGAGCACCACCAGGACTGACTTCTGAGGACAGAGGCGGGAGTCTGCCCTGAGCACTGCCAGGTGTGGGTCAGAAATAAAAAAGCTACAAATAAACAAAGGCTCCCTGAGAGAGGCAGGCTGGCTCGCCAACGGAATTCTATTACTGACCTCTGCCTCCTCCGCCAGAGTCCATCTCGTCCGTCTCTTCATGCCTTAGCAGAGAGGGCTTGCACCCAGCCCTGGCGTGCCCAGAGACCCCTTCTTTTCTGCACAGCCACCAGAGATGGAGCTTCCTTGCAGCGTGGTTCCCTCTGAACACCTGGAGCACTGTCAGTGGTCTCCAGGCTTTGCTCCCAAACTAAGCCACAGATACATTTTGCGCCACATCACAGCTGTTGAGAAGACCTGGAGATGCTGCCCACAGCTTGGAGTGGCTGTGGTTAATCAGACATACTGTTATCTTTGCTTTAGTAAACAAAGACAGTAAACAAAGGCCAGGAGTAAAGTTTGCAAGGTGCTGGGGGGTGGTGGTGGTGGTGTGTGTGTGTGTGGGGGGCGGTTGGTCCAGAAGCCAGACGGAGCCAAGTGAGATGCTGCCCACTAGCGGCAGGAAGGGAGAACGGTAAGGCCCGGCTGGGGCGGAATGAGGATTTTCTGGGGAGTCCTGCGTGGAGCGGGACATCAAAGGGGGCGCGCTCCAGCCTTGCCGGTGAGCCTCTCCTTCCTCCTCCACATTGTGGTCATCTCGCAGTCTTTCTTTCGAATCCTCCGCATCGGGTGTTTATATTTACCGTTACCTCTTGCCAGGGCCCGGTCCTCTCGTTCCCCTGACAACGCCCCCAGTTTCCCCATCTGTGACTCAGTGAAGGGACAAGGCCCGAAGAGGATGGGAAGAGGAGGAGACAAGTACCAGCACATCAGCAGCGCTGGTCAGGGCAGCGGGAGGCCCTGCTGGGTGCACCCTGGCCACCCGTCAGAGGCACCGCATTCAGGGAGCAGGAAGCCCCCCAGGGTGGGTCCGGCCCCTTCTTCTTGCTCTGCCGTGCCTGGGCTGCTCAGGCGAGGTGCTAAGATCACCTGAGAGGCAGAAGGGGTTTCCCGTGATGGGACGGTGCCGGGTCCCAGGCTGCACACCCCCGTCATCACTCCTTGTAACCCACCTGAGCTGGAACCCCACCCACCTGGGCTGGAACCCCACCACAGTGGTCCTGTCCTTGAAGAGGGTCTGGGGTCAAGTTATGCTTCCCCTTGATTGGTTGTTGTTGTTTTGGGGTCACACCCAGCGCTGCTCAGTACTTACTGCTGACTGCTCAGGGATCACTCGCCGCAGACTCGAGGGACCATGTGGGGTGTGAGCCCAGGTCAGTGGCGTGCAAGGCCCTACTGTGATACTATCTCTTCGGCCTCATATGCATTCTGATCTTGCCCTCATTCACAGTCCTGCGTGACCCTTGCCCAATAGTTATAATGATAATTAAAATCAAATGTACTTGCCTGGTTTAAGATGGTAATGTTTGCAACATGCTTGGCTCAGAAATTCAGTGCATGTGTGAGCGCACTATTAAATATCAGCTTATCAGAAAATAGTGGACCGTTCTGAAACTTTAAGCCGATTTCTGCATCCTAAACAGAGCATTTGCTCAGCACTTAGCAGCTCAGCTGGCACTTAGAGCCTATTCAGAAACGCGCACAGAGAAAAGTGAGAGAAGGAACGGACAGGCGCCCTGAGGCTCAAATTCTCCAACTAACCTTTGCAAGGGTCCCCTTGCCGCCACTTCTCCGAGTGACCACTAGATGGCGGAAGCAGTTAAGACAACAATCCTCAGGACCAGTGGCCCCGGCGTTGGCTAGGAAGGAGAAAAACTGAAAACAAAAACAAAAGTGCGCTTTTTCTTTCTTTTCCTTTCTTTCTTTTTTTCTTTTTAAAGCTTCGGACCCAGTGGAAGAGAGTATGTAGTGATCAGGATTGACATTGACGTTAGACTTCCAAAACTGCGAGGGTCAAGAGATGGTCCGGTGGCTGAGGCAACTGGCCGTCATCGGACTCCTTACACTGTATACGTCCCCCGAGAATAGACAGGAGTGACCCCTGAGCATCACTGTGTGTGTCCCCCTTACAGAGCACAAAGTGTGATAAGCAGAGCTTTCATACAGGGGTCTCTTTGGGGGGGCCGTTCCTAGCAGTTCACAGGGGCTACTCCCAGCTCTGTCTCAGGAGCAAACCGGGCCTCTGACATGCCAAGCCTGCACCCCACCCATGGAGTGGTCTCTCCTGAGGCACGAGGAAGCTTTAACAAGTCTGAGCTATATCCACCCAAGAGGAACAGATGAGAAAGAGGGTCCTTTTAGTCTGAGACCCGGGGATG
Source organism: Sorex fumeus (assembly GCF_029834395.1). NCBI lineage: Eukaryota > Metazoa > Chordata > Mammalia > Eulipotyphla > Soricidae > Sorex > Sorex fumeus. The sequence continues at coordinate 72,816 of NW_026606067.1, read as the reverse complement.
CCCCCAGGGCCTCCTAATTAATCCTCCGCCTTCACGAAAGGACTAATTCTTTATTGGTGAGTCCAGGGGTGACATCCCTGATGCTCAGGGCTTATTCCTGGTTCTACATTCATACTCCTGGCAGTGCTTGGGGGACCATCTGGGTTTCCAGGGGTCAAACCCGGGTTGGCTTGTGTGTGAGGCAAGCGTCCTACTATCTCTGCATCCCCCCAAATGACTTCGTCCCTTGCAGCTGCAATGGTAAAATGACTTTATTATTCAGGTTAGCCATCACGCATGCTTTTCCTATAATGAGGATCCTGTATTGAGGCGTGATGGGGTCCACATGCAATGCTTTTGGGAGAGCCCTGGGGGGGGCAGCCTTATACCCCCCCATGCAGAGCTCCTTTATGAGGCTGGTTTGGCTTTTGTGGATTTCAGGGTCTGGAGCCAAGAACATAGACCAAGGACCAACCCCACCCTCCTTCTGCCAGCCCTTTTGCATCTGAAGGCAGCAACTTCCAAGTCTACACAGTACCAGGAGGTCACAGCTGCCAGACAGGGATCAGGCAAAGGCGAAATCCTCTCCAGCCCCTGCCCCAGCTGCCCGATGGCTTTACCCCAGGGGTCTCCAGAAGGGCAAGAGGGCTGGGCTGCAGGCAACACTAGTTTTCAGAAACAGGAAGGAAGAACTGCGGTACTGATGGGGGATTTCATGCTGCATGGCCTGAGTCCAGGGCTAGGGGAGACCTGGGCCTGTTTGGTCAGACCAAGGAGCTTCCTTGAGCTCTGAGAACCCGCAGGTTTCTTCTCTCCCTGGGAACCTCCAGCTGGGAGCGGCTGGGAAGGCAGAGTGTGGGCGAGAAGGGAAGAACTGTCTGCACGGACTTTGCTGGCCCCGGGGGCAGCAGGGGACGCCAAGTGTGCTGGCTCCTCTTTGGAGGCTGACCCACTCAGAGATGCGCCCGCTGTAAAACAAGCCTCCTCCCTGTGTTCAAGGGTGAGGCGGCTGGTCTTTGCCTAGACCACAGACAGTGCTGCCACGGCCACCAGGCGGTGTCAGGGTGCAGACCCCAGACGCAGGTGGGGACTCTCTTGGGCTCTCCTGCCTCTGCCCCAGGCACGGAAGAGTATCTGCAGGGCCAGGCTGCGGGCAGAGGCGGCCTTAGGAGGTGGTGGTTGGGACAGAGCTATTTCTGAGGACCAGTGATCACCGAGAAAGGACTCACATGCTCTATTGCCCAAGGAGCTTTGAAAGTTCCTCACACAGACGGTGGGTAGCAAGGACGGAAGGGAGGGAGCTGTCTGGGGGGCTTTCTCTTGGCCACCACTGGTGTCCTGGAACAAACTGCCTCCCGGTGTCCGCCCCGGCGGAAAGCAGAGGAGCCCTGACCCCGCGGGACCCTGCGGGGAAGGGGACCTTGGAGGGAGCCGGTGGAGCCATCTCTTCTCACCAGCAAAAGCCAAACCAAACCATCAAGCCTAATGCAGTGGGACCCCGGGTCTCCCCGGCGCCCAGCCCAGCGCCAGGGCTGGCCCCGCTCTCAGATCTCGATGAGGCTGGCCAGGCGCAGGCAGAGGGGCGCGTCCGCGGGCACCGCGCTGCGGTTGATCGCGTTCCCGTCCAGGCGCAGCACCTGCAGCTTGGAGAAGTTCATGACGTCCACCACGCTGCAGAAACTGCTGATGGAGAATTCTGCGGGGACAAGAGGGGCGTCAGGGAGAGGAGTGAGGAAAGTCCAGCTCAGAGACCAGGAGGGGCAGGACTCGGGTGCAGAAGTTGGTTGGCAGGAGGGCACGGCCGGGATGGACAGTCCTACCGACACACGCCACTAGGGGGCAGCCCTGGCCTCCGTCTGTCCCTGGCGCTCGGGCTCCCACTGGCCCCGCCAACCCGCACAGCTCCAGGAACGTCCTTGAGAATCCTTCCCGCCGGGACAAGTGCTGGCCCTTCTGCCGGCAGTTGGGGAAGCAGAAGATGAGAACAGCCCTTAGAGCTTTAAAGACCTTGATTGCTTTTGAGGTTGGGCTTTGCTGAACGCCGAGGAGAAGGGAGTCTGGGAAATGAAGGGGCTTAAATCAGGACCATCTCTTGCCTCTGTGCTAATACAGGAAGTGGCAGGAAATTAAAGAGAGAAAGCCTGGGTCCAGGGACAAGTGTCTGCAAGGCAGCTCTTGGAGAGGTTACACTTTGTGCTGCTAACAGCCCAAGGGGCCAGCAAGGCCTGGGTTTAAGGAAGACAGGATTGGGAGATGAGTGGGTTGGCCTCAAAAATTAAGTCAACACCCTTTATTTGGTTCTCCCTTCTCTCCCAGGATGGGAGATGCATGCTGAAAGTAGAATATCGACCGAACACGACTGCCACTCAATGCCTCTTTCGCAAACCACAGCACCCAAAAGGAGAGAGAGAACAAAAGGGAATGCCCTGCCACAGAGGCAGGGTGGGATGGGAGGATGGGAGGTAGGAGGGATACCGGGATCATTGGTAGTGGAGAATGGGCACTGGTGGAGGGATGGGTACTCGACCATTGTATAACTGAAACCCAAGCACAAAAGTTTGTAAGTCTACAACTGTACCTCATGCTGTTTCACTAATAAAAATTAAAAAAAAAATTAAGTCACGGGGCTCACAAAGACAGCACCGCAGTTGTGAAGGGGCTTGTCTAGGACTCCGGTTTGATCCCAGCCCTGCCAGAAGTGAGCCCTGAACATGAGGATGCAGCCCCCAAACAAACAAAAATCAATAATTCTGCTGCTTTCTACACTGTGCGTGATTATGGTATATCCCTTTAAAAATTTTAGTTAGACTTATTTTTTGCTTTTTGGGCCACATCTTGCTGTACTCAGGAGCAGGTCCCAACTCTATGCCTGAGGGTCACTGCTGGTGTTTCCTGGGGACCATGTGGTGTGGGGAGCAACCCCCAGGTCTCCGGCATTCGGGCACATGCTCAGCCCTCTGAGACATCCCTCCATCTCCCTTCTCAAGCCCGGTTTGGAAGGGTCTCCTGGAAGCCAGGTTGCCTTAAGGGATACAAAGTCCTGTTTGTTTTTTAACCGGCATCCTTCTGCTGCCTCTACTCCCTCTGGCCATTTCAGAGAAGACAGCCACCTGCCCCGTGGCCCCTTCCGCAGCTCCCTGTTGGGAATTCGAAAGGCCCAGGGCAGGGGTCAGCTAGTGGCCAGTAGGACCCTGGCCCAGGGCCCAGCCAGTGGCCAGCAGGACAATGGCCCAGGCCTCAGCTAGTGGCTAGTGTGACAATGGCCCAGGGCTCAGCCCATGACCAGTAGGACACTGACCTAGGGCTTAGCTGATGGCCAGTAGGACACTGACTCAGGGCTCAGCCCATGGCCAGTAGGACACTGACCCAGGGCTCAGCTGATGGCTAGTAGGACACTGGCCCAGGGCTCAGCCGGTGTCTAGTAGGACACTAGCCCAGGGCTCAGCTGGTGGGCAGTAGGGCAGCGAGAGTCTGCAGTGAGGAGTCGCAGGCCTGCAAGGCTGTCCTGTGCAGACTGAGGGCATGGTCCTGTCACAGGATGGGCAGCCCTGTGCAGACTGAGGGTATGGTCCTGTCACGGGATGGGCAGCCCGTGGACAGAGGGGTTGGGTGCTGCACTGGGCCATCTCTGAGGCACTGCTGTGGCTCCCCTGGGGACCATGACTGGGGTGTGAGGTGTCAGCCCTGGAGCTGGAGTCCGCCAAGCTAGGACCTGGAGAGGTGTGGGTCTGGCCCTGGGGCGCAGGGAGCCAGGGGAGGGCTGGGCTGCTGGTGAAGGGCACATCTGCGTCCCTGTTCTGGCCCGTGGCTGGCACCTCGTCTGCTGCCAGCTCCTCATTTCTTCTCCGTACCTAAGCGCAGATGGAGCAGAGTGGAGAGGCAACCCCAGTGAGCGGGAACTTTGCAGCAGGAAATGCAGCCCAAGAGCCCTGGGGGAGCAGAGGAGGTGGGAAGGACACCCTGGTGGTGGCAGAGGGGAGCTGGGAATCGAGTGAGGACATGACGCATAACAACACGACAGCCGAGAGTGTCCTCTGAGCTACACCCTTACCCAGAATGCCCTTCGCTGGGGAGCACTCCGAGGGTGTAGAAGATCTGGAACATTGCCCTCTCAGAGACCAGGTGAGGTAGCCTGTGCGCTAGGCTGGATCTGTGTGTGTGTGTGTGTGTGTGTGTGTGTGTGTGTGTGTGTGTGTGTGTTCGGGGGTTATTGGAGGGAGGGCGTGGGCTGAAGATGAGCAAACTCACTGTGCCGAAGCTTCTCTGATGTGGGTCCGGAGCATCCCCGGCATCCCATATGGTCCCCTGAGCCCTGCCAGGAGTGATTCCTGAGTGCAGAGCCAGGAGTAAGCCCTGAGCACAGCTGGATGTGGCCCGAGAAACAACCCAAACCCCCACATCTCTGATGGCTGATTGATTTCTCTGTCCCAGCCTGGAGCCCCAGGTCCTACTGAAACTATCGTGCACTAAGAAATGTGTGTGTGTGTGGGGGGCATTCTCAGGGGCTGCTAGTCCCAGTGGATGTGGGTTCTACCCCACATTGGCCATGAGCCCCAACTGTCTGCCCCCCTGTGTCTCTGACCGGATCACAAATAGCTTCAGGCTTCTGCTCAGGGACCCTCAGGGGCCAGGGGGACTTTTCCCAGTCCAGCAGAAATGCTGACCTCTGCCCAGTGTGCCCCCCATGAGATCCCACAGTGACAGTCACATGCCAGTGCTGAGCCCTAGTGCTACCAGGCTGGTGCCAGCAGGAGGAGGAGGGGGCTCTGGCATCTTCCCTCAGCCCCTTCGCTCCCCATCCTCCCTTTACTTCTCCCAGGGGGTTATCCCTCCAACCCTGTCCCTTTTGGCTGTGGGGATGTGCCCTAGGACAGGGGCTGATCTTGGGGGTGCTGGGATGCTGACAACAGGGGTTCAGGGCTCTGTCCAGCAGGCCTCGGGACCTGGAGAGATTGCTCACCTCTCTCTGGGTCTCAGTTTCCCCCTTCTTGTGATGTGAAAAAGAAAATGAAACTCAGCCTGCAGGTTCAGAGTGGTGGTAAGATCACGGCAGTCGCTGATGTATCTGGGTTTTTGTTTGTTTGTCTGGGGCTACAGCCGGCAGTACTCAAGGTCCCTCTTGGCTCTGTGACTGGGGGTCACTCCCTGCAGTGCACAGGTGACCGTGTGGAGCTGTGCATTGAGCCTGGGGCACCTGCATGCAAAGCGTGTGCTCAGCTCATTGCGTCTCTGGCTCACTGAGTGCTGGTCTGAAGCATGAGTCAGGGGTCTGGACAGGTGAGTCTGGGATTCAGGCCCTCACCTTGCACGTTTTGCCCCTGGCTCAGTCCTTGGTACCACATATGGTCCCCTGAGCCACTCTAGGTGTGATCCCTGAGCAGAGATCCCTGAGCTGCGGGGTGTGGTTTAGTCCCCCGAAACCCCCCAAGAAGGATTCTTGTAGGAGGAGGAGGGCAAGAAAAAAATTAATAAAATACCTGGGACCCAAGAGATAGTACAGTGGGTAGGGCACTTGCCTTGCACACGGCTGACCCGGGTTTGATCTCCCGCATCCCATATGGTCCCCTGAGCACCACCAGGAGTAAGCCCTGAACATCACTGGGTGATGTTCAAAAAAGCCAAAAGAAGGGGGGCCGGGGAAGAAGACCCAGGAGTTACTTTGCCCAAAGAGGGCGGTAAGGTGAAAGCTGGGGATGGGGGCTTCCTGCGGTCACAGACGCTGCCAAGGGGAGTTGCTTGGCTCAAGGGGCTCTGCTGGCCAGGGTGGGGGCGCTTTGCTTAAGTCCATCTCAGCAGAGCCTTGGAGGGCTGGGGTGGGGGCAGAGGTCAGCATGTCCCTGAGTGGCCCTGCGGTCCTGCGGGCAGAACGGATGTTGATGTTCCACACCCCGCATCTCTCTGGCCTCTCTCTCCCACAACAGCTGCTATCACGCACTGGGGCCATGCTCCATGGAGCCCAGGTCAACACATGTCTTCCCAAGCTTCCCAAGTCTGCTCTTCCCAGACCAGGTCAGGGTGGCAAATTCCTCTCTCCAGACCAGTGTTGTGCTGGGTTTCTTTCTTTCTTTTTATCTTTTTGGGGTGGGGGTGGGCACACCTGGCATGCTCAGAAATCAATCCTGGGGCTCGGAGCAGTAGGACAGAGGGGAGGGTGTTTGCCTTGCACGTGGCCAACCGGGTTCAATCCCTAGCACCCCACATGGTTCCCTGAGCACCACCAGGAGTGATTCCTGAGTGCAGAGCCAGGAGTAATCCCTGAGCACCACTGGGTATGACCCAAAAAGCAAAAAAAAAAAAAAAAAAAAAAAAAAAGAAGAGAAAAAAAGAAATCACTCCTACTGGTGCTCTGGGGACCATATATGGGAGTGGGGATCGACCCCAGACTGACAGTGTGCAAGATAAACGCCTGCCCGCTGTACTATCACTATGGCCCTGTGTTGTGTTACATTTGTTCCTCTCATCTCTCAACGGAGGGACAGCCACTTACGTCTGGGAAGGCTTCTTCCAGATTTGCCCACCGCCTTCTGCGTGCTCCAACTCCATGGTTTGAACTAAAGTGTGTTTGTGTATGTACACGCGCGTGTGCATGTGTGTGCATATGTGCGTGCATGTGTACACGTGTGTGTATGTGTGTATATGCATATGTGAGTTTGTGCTTGTGTGACGTGCGTGCATGTGTGTATGTGCATTTGTGTGCGCATGTGCATGCATGTGTGTACATGCCTCTGTGTGCAAGTGTGTGCATGTGTGCATTTGTGTATATGTGTACAAGTATTGCGTGTGCATGTGTGTGCGTGTGCATGCATGTGTGAGTGCATATGTGTGCATATGTGTGCATAAGTGTGTGCATGTGTGTGCATTTGTGTATATGTGTACAAGTATTGCGTGTGCATGTGTGTGCGTGTGCATGCATGTGTGAGTGCATGTGTGTGCATATGTGTGCATAAGTGTGTGCATGTGTGTGCATTTGTGTATATGTGTACAAGTATTGCGTGTGCATGTGTGTGCGTGTGCATGCATGTGCGAGTGCATATGTGTGCATGTGTGTGCATAAGTGTGTGCATGTGTGTGCATTTGTGTATATGTGTACAAGTATTGCATGTGCATGTGTGTGCGTGTGCATGCATGTGTGAGTGCATATGTGTGCATAAGTGTGTGCATGTGTGTGCATTTGTGTATATGTGTACAAGTATTGCGTGTGCATGTGTGTGCGTGTGCACGCATGTGTGAGTGCATATGTGTGCATATGTGTGCATAAGTGTGTGCATGTGTGTGCATTTGTGTACATGTGTACAAGTATTGCGTGTGCATGTGTGTGCGTGTTCATGCATGTGCGAGTGCATATGTGTGCATGTGTGTGCATAAGTGTGTGCATGTGTGTGCATTTGTGTATATGTGTACAAGTATTGCATGTGCATGCGTGTGCGTGTGCATGCATGTGTGAGTGCATATGTGTGCATAAGTGTGTGCACGTGTGTGTCTCCTGTGCGGCTTGTTTCGGGGGCGCCCCATGGGTCCTCTTGGTGTTCCTTGACTACCCTGACTGTCCGGCACAGGGTCACCCTCCCGAGGCCGTGCCGGCCTTTCGCCCCTGAGGCTCACCATTGATGCGGTTGCCTTGCAGGTACAGGTTCTCCAGGTTGGTGTTGACCGGGGGGATCTTCTGCAGCTGGTTGTAGGACAGGTCGAGCTCGAGGAGGCTGCTGGAGTTGAAGGTGTTGGAGGCCAGGCCGTTGTTGGTGAGGCTGTTGTGGGACAGCCGCACGTACAGCAGCTTGGGGGAGCCTCGGAAGTAGCTGTCGGGGACGGCGAAGACATCGTTGTGCTCCAGGTACAGCTGCTCCAGGGCCGAGGGCAGCCCGTCGGGCACCCGCCGCAGGTGGTTGTAGCTCAGGTCCAGTAAGATGAGTGAGCGCAGGCCCCGCAGGGCACTGCCCACTTCCTGGATCTCGTTGTGCTGGAGGTACAAGGCCGTGAGGTTCTCCAGCCCCTCCAGGGCGTTGCTGGGGACCCGCGAGATCTGGTTGTGGTCTAGGTGGAGCTCCCGCAGGGAGCGGGGCAGGGGGCCGGGCATGCGTGTCAGGTTGTTGTGGTCCAGGTAGAGCCTCTCCAGGTGCCGCAGCTTGGAGAAGACCTTGCGGCCCACCTTGTCGCTGGTGATCTGGTTGCCGTGCAAGGCCACCCACAGCAGCCCCGTGGCGTTGTCGAAGACGCCGTCCTGGATGGCGGCGATCTGGTTGTTCTGGAAGTAGGCGTACTTCATGCGCGAGGGCACGAAGGGGAGGTACTTGAGGTTGCGGTTGTCGCAGTACATGGCCGTGGGGAAGTTGGGGGGGCAGTCGCACTCCTGGGGGCAGTCGCGGGGCTCTGGCTGAGGCGGGGCACCGTAGGCGTAGGCGGGTCCCTCTTCCACCCCGTAGGGGTAGGGGTCGTAGGGCTCATAGGAGTCGTAGTAGGTGGACTGCTGGCTCCGCAGGTAGTGGAACCACCACTGGGGGTCTTCGTCGTACTGGGCCTGGGAGAGGGCGCAGAGCCCCGCCAGCAGCAGGAGGGAGACCCACTGCATCTCGGCTTCCTAGGGGGAAGGGCAAACAGAGCGAGGGTGTGAGTGAGGCCCAGGAGGCCCAGGAGGCAGGAACCCTGCTTATCCCCCCTTCTAAACAAATGCACGACCCGGAAGCTCACTCCCTCTGTGCCTGCCCAGTGTGGCACTCACTCACGGTCCTCTTGACCTTGGCTACTGGGGCTTTTCAGACCTTTGAGATGAGCTGGAATTGGGGGCATGTGTGCTTTTGAAGGGACAGGTCCTCTAGCAACCTGCAGGTTCTACTGGGGGAGCTGGGCGTCCTTAGCCGTCCACGTGAGGTGGCACGTGGACCCCACGTGACTGGGGTCCCCTTTCAGGCCATTTGGGACACCCCCTGGGATATCACGATTTCCAAGAGTCCAAGCGTGAAATCATATTTTCCAGGAGTTCAAGGGAAAAGCCTTCGAGCTTATTTCCGGTCTCTGGGCCACTTCCAGAGTGACCGACAGCCTCACATGGAAGCCGTGAGAGGCAGCGGAAGGTCTGTGGGTCTCGTGGCAGGCCACGGGCTCTGGCTTCGACACTGCAGGGCAGGCGCCATCCCTAGGAGCCCGCTGCGCTGCTGGCATTGGTCTCTGCCTTCCAGGCTCCTGGCCGCAGAGGACCTGCAAGCCTCAATGCCAGAGGCCCTCAGGAGGGGGACACAGGCACTCCTGCCTGAAACTTGCCTTCTGGGCGCTGAGTCAGACTGCCTGGCTCTCTTCAGAGTGTCCCGCAAAATATTAGCATTCCTCCTGCTTCACCTGAGCCCCTTGCCACATGGCACCAGGACAAAGGGCCAAGACATGGCCCCAAGTGGGAATGGAATGGAAAACTCTCAGGCATGCTCAAGGAATATGGCTTTATTTATTTATTTATTTATTTATATTTTTGGCCACATCTGGTGATGCTCTGGGCTCACTCCTGGCGGTACTGGGAAGTGGAGACGGCTGTGCGCCAGGCAAGTGCGCTACCCACTGTACTACTTTTCTGGCCCCCAGGAATGTGTCTTTAGGAGGGGGCTCTGCTCCCCTCCCTCGGTTCCCAGCTCCTGGTGACATTGCTGCTGCCAAACTCCATATCCTGGTCCCGCATGTGGCCCAGCAGCCTCCTCCCTCTGACTGCCAGGGAAACCCGGCGTGGTGTGGAGGCCTGGCCCTTACATGGAGCACAGAGGGTGGCAGTCCGGTGGAACCAGAGACCAGTGGCACCTTTCAGAGATGCGGGTATTCCCTGTGGCCAGAAAGCCTGAGCCCCTTTCCGGTCCTGGGAGGGGCACATGGATCCCTCCCACACTGTGGGTGCTTGGGCTTGACCATGGCGCCCATGGGAGAAAAGGGTCCGAAAAGAGCAACACCTCTAGGGAGCAGCTGGGTAGGTCTGGGGGTGACCCTCCATCCTGTCACCTCCAAGGCACTCTCAGGTCTGTCCCCCAGGTCTCCCTGTCCCCTGGCTGTGGCTCCGTCCACCCGTGCACTCTGGGCCTCTGGGCTGTGGAGAGGCAGTGACCTGGCCCATCCCCAGTTCACTTCAGACCCAGACAAAGAGCCTCAGTGTTTCTGAGAAGTGCCCGGCTGCCCACTGCCTGGGCACGCGGGCTGGCTGGGCTCTGGCCTGCAGAGAAGACGGAGGGAACCGCCAGCTGCCAGCCAGCAGCTCATTTTTCCATGCCTGGCCTGGGGCTGTTCAGCCGAGTTGGCGGCGTGGGGGCTGGCAGACGGAGCCTCTGTCTCCGTTTCTCCGTCCTGCAGTCTGGGCACCTTGGCAGGCGAGAGTCACTGTCCCCTTTGCTCTCGGCTTTCCAGGGCCTCTGCATGTGGCCACTTCGCGTCTACTCAGAAGCTGCCTAGAGTGTTTGGTTCCGTGCCTGCTGCCCTTCACCCACCCAGCTCTTGGCCACGTGGCTTTTGCTCCCACCGGCTCCCTAAGATGAAGGACCCCCCCGGGGACTGGGTTTGGGGGGACCGCTCTTTGGGCTCTCTGGGAGGCGAGCCACTCAGCCCTTGGCACTGGTCCTTCCCTGAACCCCCCGGAAAAGCAGCTCTACACTCTGCCAGTGTGAGGAGGGAGAAGCAAAGCCCTCCCCCTGCCAACCTGGACTGCCCCTCCCCGTGCCAACTCACGGGGCATAGGAATTCTCCAGACTTCTCCTGCTTTTCTCATACACACACTCACACACTCATGCACACACACACACACACCTGCACACACTCACACACATGCACAGCATATTTGTATAACCTGCAAGTACGCACACATTCAGACACTCACACATAGTCACACCCATATGTGTGCACAGACACACCTTTACGCACACTCGTGAGCTCTCACACACACTCACACACCCCCCTTCACATACTCACACACTTGTGAGTGCACACACCTTCACACACTTGCATACACACCCATATGTGTGCACATGCACTCTCGTCACACACTCGTGGGTGCACACACACTTGCACACACTCATCCGTGTGCGTATACACACACTCACATACTGGTGAGCACACACACTTACTTGCACACACACCCATACGTGTGCACATGCGTGCACCATGAACTCCCCCTGTTCATGCACCATGAACACCCCCCCAGCATCTCTGCACCCCGAGCCTAGGGGGAGCCCGCGGGGCACAGGAGGCAAGTTGCATGTGTGTGTGTGTGTGTGTGTGCATGTGTGTGTGCATGTGTGTGTGTGTAGGGGGTATTAGACACAGCAGCGGGCCTCTGGCATCCTGAGAGAACTGGTGCTTGGCTGGTCCAAGTCTGGGAGCCAGAGAGCCCCCAAGACCAGAAAGACCCTGCAGTGCAAAGGGGCACCTGAAGCCCCTTCCTGTCAGTCTCACTGGCCTGACAGGGACCCCCACCCCCTGACCCTGTGCTCCTCGGGGGCGCCCTGGACAGAAGTGGGAGAGGCAGGAGTGAGCTTACCTGGAGTGGAACCTTCCCGAGTGACCACGTCCCTCTGTCTGGACTCCTGGGCTGGTTGCTGGGAGGGCTGCACTGAGGGTGTGCGGGCCGGTGCCAGCCAGGGTCCGCCCCCGGATTCCTAATCGAATCCTGTGAAGAGGGGCCGGAGCGGATCAGCCTCCGGGCGCTGCAGCAGGGGTGGGGCTCGCACCGGGCAGAGCCCCGGCTGGCCCGGCGGGAGGACGGGCAGGCTCTGGGAAACCACCTTCTTTCCACTCACTTATCTTCCCGGGCTGGCAGCGGGCGGCTTTCTGCGGAATGACTTAGCGGTGCCCCTGGAGTTATTTGTACAGTCTCGCGGAGAGTCTGGCTTCCTCATCAGACCACAAAGGCAGAAGAGGGCTGGGAGGGCCTGGATTCTGGGAGAAGCAGCTTAACCCTTTGAACAACCCTCCTGCACCCCCTTCCCCTCCCGTCGGACACCCAGGACAGCTCAGCAGCCCCCAGGGCTGGACCAGTGGCCAAAAGCAGCTGACAGGACAGCGGCCTCTGTCTGGGCTCTCCCCCTGACCAGTGCCTAGGGCACGAGGCTTCTCTGCCCTGGCGGTGAGTGTGGGGGAAGGGGTTGACCATTTATTTGCTGCGCCCTCACTGCCCATGACCACCCTCTCGTCCCTCACAAACGTGGTTCTAAGTTTCTTGCCATTTTCCTCACTGGGCGGGGAGGACTCCAGAGCACAGAGCTGGTATCTGTTGGCCTTGAGGAGGGATGACCGCTGTCCTGCCCACCTCACACATGCAGACTGGGGCAGGGCAGAAGAAGGCGGGAGGTGGGCAAGACTTGAGGCCAGGGGAACGGGTCTCACCCCTAGCTAAGTGCTTAAGGAGCAACATGTCTGACGGAGCAGGACATGGAAGGATCCACTCACACTTTAGTTATACTGCTATTTTCCTACCTCCCCTCCCCTTCCTTCCCTCCCCTCCTCTTCCCTTCTTCCCTCCCCTCCCCTCTCTTCCTCTCCCCTTCCCTCCCCTTCCCTCCCCCTCCTTCACCTTCCTTCCCTCCCCTCCTCTTCCCTTCCTTCCTTCCCCTCCCCTCTCTTCCCCTCCCCTTTCCTCCTCTTCCCTCCCCTTTCCTCCTCTTCCCTCCCCTTTCCTCCCCTACTCTTCCCTCCCCTTCTCTTTCCTTTCCTCCTCTCCCCTCTCTCCTCCCCATCCCCCTCTCCAGATGTCCCTCCCCCCCGCCCCCCCACTCCTTGCTATTACCGTGACCTGGGCTTGCACATACTCGGTTGTGTCACTGGAGATTGCACTCAGCACGTGAGGTTGAACTTGTGGTCAGGACTGCTACCGGGTGCTCGCTCCATCACTGAGCTATCCAGGCTTCTGAGGTGTGTTTGGTTTTGTTTTGGGCAGCGTGCCTCGGAGTGGATTATGTACTCCCTTCTGGGGGTACAGAGGGCCCCATGATGCCTCTCGCCCCATTTCTTCCATTTCTTCCTTCCAGATCTATTTCCAGTGTTTTAAACCACCATATTGTTCCCATAGTGTTTCCACCCACCATGCCACAGGGCTTATATTTGAAACATTCTTCTTTTTTCTTTATTTAAAGAAAATTATTCCTTATTTAAAAGAAACTTGAGAAGGTCAGATTCAAATTGGAAGAAATTTGAGGGTTTAGACAGAAAGCTTTCTCGGTTGTGGGGTGGGTGGAGTGGGATTGGGTTATATTGTGTAATGACTGGAGGCTACTCTTGACTCTGTAATCAGGAAGTGCAGTGTGTGTGTGTGTGTGTGTGTGTGTGTGTGTGTGTGTGTGTGTGTGTAGGGGGGCTAGAACCTGATCTCCCCTTGTAAAGCCTGCACATTAGTCCTTTGCATTGCTTCAGTAGGTCTGCGGAACCACTCCCTCAGGACATACAAAGAAACTGTTTATTTGATTTGGGGGCCCATATCCAGCAATGCTCAGGGCTTACATCTGAATCTGTGTTCAGGCATCACGCCCAGAGATGCTCGAGGCACCGTAGAGGTTCCAGGGACCGAGGCCAGGTCAGCTTCGCGCAAGGCCAACACCCCATTCCCTGTGCTAGTTCCCCAGCCCCTGCAAGGAGACTTTAAAAGATGAAAAAGCATGAGTGGCCGCACTGCTGCCCTGAGCTGGGCTCAATTGCTCACTCAGTGACCATAGTGACCTGCACTGGACACAGCAGCTTGGAGCTGGACAGCGAAGAGTGAGCAAGTGGTAAAATGAGAATTTGAACCCTGATCTGCATGCCCGTGGTTCTCACATCTTCCCACAACCCCAGGCCGGAGGTCAGGTGGAGGGGACAGGAGGGGACACCCCCTGCTGGCAGGTGGGGCTCCATTAACACGGAGTCCCCTTCAGTAGAGGGACCCGATTCCTCCCCTAGCTGGGGTGGGCATCTCGCTGCCAGGGGGCTCTGCTCTCCCTACTCCACACTTCAACTCAGCCCAGCAAAGCAGAGCCGAAGTGCATGAACTCTGACCCCAGGCACAGAGCCCAGTGGCCTCCTGACGAGGTCGTAAACAATGTAGATGCCTTTCTCCTCTTTTCATGAGCAGTTGTTTCTCAGCAGAGAGCTGAAAGGGGGCCCCCAGAGCGGGCCAAGAGAGTCTGGGTGAACCCAGCCATTGGGTACAGATGTTTATATTTTTTCAAATTCCAGTGTGTTGAATCATACCGCATTTACTAACAAGGGAAGCCAGTGGAGTCGGGGACCAAACACTGACTGGGATCCTTGCCAACTGAGCCCCCGCAGAGAGGCAGTGTCTTGATGGGGCTTCTTGGCCATTTCTAAAGCCTTGAGGTGGGTCCGAGGTCTTCAGTCACTGGCTCTATTTCAAGTTGGCTTGGGAGGAAGAGAATGAGTGGGGCCAGGTGGGCAGGCAGAGCTGAAGGCAACCTTCTACGATTTAAAAGTGCCTTAGTCAGTGGGTTCAAATCCTCTGTTTTGGATACAAAACAGAGTTCTGTTTGCAGGGTTCCTGGATCCAGGCCCTTAAAGCTCGACTTCAATATGGAAAACCAGTAAGGAGTCCTGATGTTCCCCAGATTTTCAAATGAGTCCACATGTGAGGGAGCTTCATTTGCGAGATTGTGCTTTCCGGTAAGTATCAGGCCAATATATCAAGCCTGCAAGCAAACTAAAGAGACAGTTCTATAGTCTTTTTTTTTTTTTTTTTGCTTTTTGGGTCATACCCGGTGATGCACAGGGGTTACTCCTTCTATGCACTAAGGAATTACCCCTGGTAGTGCTCAGGGGACTATGTGAGATGCTGGGAATCGAACCCAGGTTGGCTGTGTTGCAAGGCAAAAGCCTTACCGGTTGTGCTATTGCTCCAGCCCCTCTATAGTCGTTCCTACAACCGGTACCCCTGACTGGGCCACAGAGTCTGGTAGTTAGTAGGTGATCAATATGGGATTGTGAAGGGAATTGCACTGTTGGTTCTCTCTAGGCCAACAGTCTTCAGTACCCAGTGCTGGATGGAATAGCCTTCGCCCACCAGACCAGAAAAGCCCTTAACAGACAATTAGACTTTCCAGAGCTTCAGGCCACTGCTATTTCCTCTCCATCCCCCAAAGAAAGTACAGATCAAGCCACAACCACTAGGCAGAGCCGATCGCCTCTGATCTTGGACCCACCCTGTCTGGGAGGAAGGATTTTCTGATTTAAATTCCCACCGGCAAAGACACAGCAAAGCTTTTGTGGTCACAATTCCTTCCTCTTCCCCCTTTCCCCCTACATGTTCTCTGTTCCCACAGTACCAACAGCCCCGCGATCCCAGACACCCAGGGGCTGACAGAGGATGCAGCCAGAGTTCTGAGTTAGGTAGGAAGAGCTCAGCAGAAAGATCACAGTGATAGAATCCAGACCCTGCCACTGCTCCATCCTGAGAACACTTAGCACCAGAGAGGAACTTTTTTACTAGTCTGATGTTTTGATGGAAAGTCTACACTGGCACCCAAAAATGATGTCTCCCAGATTTCCACGGGGGACTGTTTTTCCATATCCCTTTGGCTCTGAGGGATCGTTAAAAGCCTTCCCAATGGATAGCCTCCTCTTTCCAGAGAGATGAGGCTAAGATACTGGAGTTGCAGGTGGGATGGGGTATCTTGTTTTCTTTTTTCTTTCCCACACAGTGCTGGGAACTGAACCCAGGACCTCACTGTAAGGCGAGTTGTTCTACCACGGAGCCAAGACTTGTTCAGAGGAGATTCACTGGGGCCTACAGAATTTTTTCTAATATGCATTTTTAGGAACAAGAGAGCGACCTTTCTCATGGGTACCCACTCTTATTTTTCCTGTGAATTTATTACAATACATGGTATTCTATTTTGTTTATTTGGGGGTCACTCCCAATGGTACTCTCCGATTATTTCCAGTGGTGCTCTGGGAACCGTATGATAATGGGGCACTGAACCCAAGATTTTTTAATTTTGTTTTTGGGGCACACCCAGTGGTGCTCTAGGTTTACTCCTGGCTCTGTGCTCAGAGGGCCCTTGGGATTGCCAACGATTAAACATGGGTTGGCTGTGTGCAAGACAAAAACTCTACCCGCTGTACTATTACTCTGGCCCCTGAGCCCAAGCTTCTTAAATGCAAAGCATGTGCTCAGCCCATTGAGCTAAATCTTACCAGCCCTATGCATGGTTATATTAATGTGATGATATTAGTGATAGACTTATAGAATACATGATAGATAATAGAAGACCACTTTCTAGAAAGCATGAGTATCTTGAGGCAGGAAAGTGGGATTGATTCAGGGAGTAAGGGGACAGAGAAGAGAATCTCTGGTTTTGGTCATTCATTGACTCAGTACATGAGACTGGCCTTAGCTCTGCAAACAAGGTAAGAACTAAGGGTGTCCCTCAGACTGTGCCAATGACTGATCCAAGATAAATCAGGTCCCCAGGATGCTGGCAATTGCCACAGAAGTTACCTAGCAGCAGGTGGGCCTGTCTCTAAAATCCTCATTACAGTCCTGACTAAAAAAATTCTTAGATTCTCACCACAATCCTATGAGCTAGATTTTATGGTACCTTATTTTTAGACGAGAAAACCAGTACTCAGAAAAGCCAATTAATTCATCAAGGTTAGGAATCACATAGCATAGCAGAGTTGGGAATTTCAACTTAATTCTGCCTGTTTGTAACCTAAATTCCTAACCACTATATCAGGTAGAATCTCCAGTGTACAGGAAAAATACGGGTGTAGAAGGTAGACAGATGTCCCCTTTTCTGCTCTCCCACTTAATATCTTTGTGGTATTGGGTTAATTCCTTAAATATCAGTGTTCTCCCCAGTAAAATGGGGCATAAACCTAACTTCATGAGATGTTGGAAGGATGGTGTGAAATTAGGAAAAGGGGTTTCTACGCATGGAGGCAGCTGCAGGTGTCTTTTGGTAAATGGCAAACACCTTTGGCAATTTCAGGAGATGGAAAGTTCCCTGGGAGGGAGGTAATGTCATTATGACTTCATTTTAGTTAGTATGATGCTTGGCTACACGCCTGGCAAGTATTAAATGCTTTCTAAACAGTAATTGATTAAAGAAAAGGTGAAGAAGCTGGATTTTACTCAGTCAGTTTTGGCAACTTAGGCCACTAAAAAGAGAAGCTAGCCAAGGGTGGGCATGTTAGTGGGTGGAATTCTCCAACCTTCCCCAAGGAAGGGCAAAGGAGGTGACTGCAAGGCCAGGGCTGGACACTTACTGGTATGGGAAAGGATCTTAGGGAAATTTTCTTCTTGCCCAGTTTCATTGGCGATTTTAAATTCATTCATTCACTCATTCATTCACTTTGGACTTCTCCCTATAACCCTGTCAGATGCTTAGGGAGTAGGTATTTTGGCTTGTTGAAGAATCACTGGTGATTTTAAAAATCTGTTCCAGAAAAAGAGCATAGTCAGTGAGCTACATGCCATTGATTGTGACAGTGATTTTTTTTGGTTTGACATCAAAAATAAAAGCAGCAGAACAAGCAAGTGGGACACATCAAACTAAAATCTTCTCGGGGCTGGAGAGATAGTACAGTGGGAGCACTTACTTTGCACTCAGTTGAGTCAGGTCTGATTCTCAGCACCCCAGAGACCCACCAGGAGAGATCTCTGAGAGCAGAGCCAGGAGTAAGCCTTGAGCACTGCCACATGTGGCCCAAACCCTGGTCAAAAAAAAAAAAAAAAGCAAGAGTCAGTATAGTGTTAGAACACTGTACGCATGCATGCATGAAAGCCTATCATGTATATCACTTTGAACATCTAGCTCCCTGAAAAGGGATTCCTTTTTAAAAGGTTTATTTATTTATTATTGAATAACCATGAGATACAGTTACAAAGTTGTTTGTGATTGGGTTTCAGTCATACAGTGTTCCAGTACCCTGTAATGTTTCCAACATCCTTCACCAGAGTATATTTCACACCACCAATGTTCCCAGTTCTCCTACTTTTCATATTGAAGTTTCCAGAAGGAGAGACAAAAGTGAAAGTACATCCTGGGACAGACTAGTGGCATCACCCCAAACAACCACTCAAGTAGAAACCTCATGTTTGGGGTTTAAAGAGATTGGGTGGGGCTGGAGCAATAGCACAGCGGGTAGGGTGTTTGCTTTGCATGCAGCCGACCTGGGTTCGATTCCCAGCATCCCATATGGTCCTCTGAGCACTGCCAGGAGTAACTCCTGAGTGCATAAACCAGGAGTAACCCCTGTGCATTGCCGGGTGTGACCCAAAAAGGAAAAAAAAGAAGATTGGGTGAATCAGGGTCACTCTCGGAGGGAGTGGCCAGTGCCTGCCCAAACAAAGCCCAGGCAGCTACTTGCTCCCTCACTGCACACTCGCCGTCATGTCTATGGCCAGATGCCATTGACTCAGGACTGAGCTTCACAGAGAACTTGTCAAAAACCTCAGGCACACGGATCCCTGTCACTAAAAACTCCAGGCCTTCTCAGAGTTGGGATGGGTTGCCTACCCCCATCTTCCCGTACTTCTTGAATCCCTGGCAGTCACACCCATACACCATAGAAAAATTTAACTCCAGCTGACCTGCCCATTGAAAAATTCTGGATTTCCTGGAGAGAGCAGCTGCCTTTGATGACATCTCCAAATTCTACAACACTGACAATCCAGTAGTAGCACACCAGACTGGGTGGGATGTAACATAAAAGCCAACCAATCTCAACCACAAAAACATTAACACAGAAGACCTAACCTGTAACAACAACAACATCTTAGCAATCCTCAGACAAGGACTTAATGTCCCCATGGTGAAATACAATAATTTTCATCTAAGGAAATATTGTTTAATCATTTTGATAGCAATTTATTGGTAACAAGCAATTTGAAATAAATTACTGTGGGCCAGCTGCAGGGGCAGGCTGGGGAGGTAGTTGGGAAAATTGGAGATAATGGTGGAGGGAGGGTCATAGTGGTGGTAAGACTGGGGTTGGAATATTGAATGCCTGTAGCAAATCATCATGAAAAACTTTGTAAACCACAGTGTTTAAATATAGGGTGGGGAAAAATAAAAAGATTGGGTAAGTATCATAAAGCATTCCTTCCTTCCTTCCTTCCTTCCTTCCTTCCTTCCTTCCTTCCTTCCTTCCGTTTTTTGGGCCACAGCTGGCAGTGCTCAAGCTTTACTCTTGGCTCTGCTCTCAGGGATCACTCCTGGTGGATTCAGGGGACCATATGGGGGCCAGGGATCAAATCTGATTGGGCCACATGTAAGGCAAATGTCAGACCCACTGTACCAATGCTCCAGCCCCCACATTCACATTTCTGTCAATAGAAACTGCCCTCTTCCTCACGCAGGTCCAAATGATGCTCTAGATACCAAAGGTGCTCCAGGGATGGAACTTTGTGACTTCAGCAATGCCATTGCCAGCAGCACCACTCCAGGTCTCTCCTGCTGACTGGCCTTGGGCATGGAAGGGGCAGCTGGTAGAGGCATTTGGCTCTTGGCTGTGGGATCCTCCAGGGGGAACCCAGATCCCCATGTCTGCTAGAGGATTGGGTTGATGGTGAGTTTCTTCCCCAATTTTTTTTCTGGATAAGCTGCCAACCGGTGCCAGCCAGCTTGGCAAATCTTGGGTAAAAAAACAGTTTCTTTCTCCCCTTGACACTCCCCTCCCCCCTTCGCTCCCCTTGTTAAGATTGTCATTCCAATAACCGGAAATCACACACACACACAAGTTGTGGGGCACAGGACTCTTGGTTGTGACATTGGGGTCACAAATAGCGGTGCTGCCAGCATAGCACCCAGCAAGCCGAACTGATAGGGTGTCTGAGCCCCACCCTGCCCCTCGGCTGTCTTTCTAAGGGGATTTGCAAGAATAGAAATGGTTTGGGTGGGCTGAGTGATATAGCACAGCGGGTAGGGCATTTGCCTTGCACGTGGCCGACCCGGGTTCGATTCCCAACATCCCATATCGTCCCCTGAGCAGCGCCAGGAGTAATTCCTGAGTGCAGAGCCAGGAGTAACCTCTGTGCATTGCTAAAGAGGGGTGGATGGAGAGAAGGACGAATAAATGAGTAAATAAATAAATGAATAAATGGGTGGATGGAGAGAAGGAAGAATTGGTGAATAGATTGCTGGGTATGACCCCAAAAGCCAAAAAAAAAAGATGGTTTGGGTCTTCAGACTCGAGGTAGAAACATCCCCCCTATTTCTTACATCCCACGGTCACTGGAACAAGAACGCTTTTGTGAGATCATTCGTTTGCTCCCCACAGCCCACCTGCAGCCAGCCTCCCAGAAAGCTCTGGAACTTCACCCTCAAGGCAGTTTTGTCTGGCCTGCAACGTTTCCTTTGGACCTGCAGGCCTTCCTTATCCATTTCCCCCTCTTCTCCCAGCTCTTTATTTCAGCAACCTCAACAAAACAGCATCTTCTAGGAGCAAGAGAGTTCTGGTTTCAGGGAAAACCTGGACTGTGGGGGACAGGACTAGAAAGTGCTGGCTTCTTTCTGAAGCCCTGGAGGTCCAAGCCCACTCAGAAAACAGAAGAAAAGAAGTCAGGAGGGAGTTAATATTTTATAAGGCTCTAAGCAAGGCCCTCCACACACATCATTTCATTTAATCTTTGTAAACACCGAAACACAGTTACAATAATCTCCATTTAGCACATAAAATGAAGTGAGAATCAAAGTGGTGAACTCACATTTAAACACTGACCAACATCTGGCACACAGTATGTAAAAACAAATAAGCGAATTCATTTGATGGAGGGCGGAGGGATGGAAAGGGGTGAATGAGTGGATGAATGGGTGGATTGTGGATGGAGAGAGTGCCTGGGTGGATGGAGAGAAATGACCGAAGGGGTGAGCAAAACGAGGGGTGGATGGAGAGAGGGATGAATGAATGAACAAATAAATGGGTGGATGGAGAGCAAGAAGAATCAAGAGATCAAGAACATGGGTAGGTAAATGGTGAAAGGGAGGAATGGGTAAGTAAATGAAAGAGTGGATGAAAGAAGGAAGAATGGATGAACAAGTGAAGGCGTGAATGGATGGATAGAGGGCATAAAACAAGACCAAAGCCTCGCTCACTTTTTTTTTTTTGCTTTTTGGGTCACACCCGGCGATGCTCAGGGGTTACTCCTGGCTCTGCACTCAGGAGTTACTCCTGGCGGTGTTTCGGGGACCATATAGGATGCTGGGAATCAAACTCAGGTTGGCCGCATGCAAGGCAAAAGCTCTACCCACTGTGCTATCGCTTCAGCTCCTCACTCACTTTTGACTTCACGCGTCCACCAGTCCTTGGCAGTGATCCTCAGCGAGTATGGGGTTGGGGGAATCCTAGAGGAGACTTTCCATCTTCTCTCTGGTGGTCACTGACTTTGCCACGCAGATTCCTCCAGCTGCTGGGGCACCCTCCGGACCAGGGCAGACAAGGGCAGTATCTGGGTTGCTCAGCCTTTGTCCAGCCTGCATTGTTGCCAGCCCTTGTCTTCTGTGCTCTCCTGGGAACATCAGTGGGGAAAAGCCTCTCCAAGGAGATCAGCTCAGGCAGGTTTGTGCTTCGGGTCTCTGCCTGGGCATGGGGTGATGGGGTGTCACTAGACACACGGCAAGCCTGCCAACTCTGTCTCCTTCCTCCAGATCCGTGAGAACCAAGCCTGCAAGTTGCTGAAGGAAGAGTGTTCTTTCATCTTCCTGTCCTGTCCTCTTTTTTGGGGGGTGGGGGGTTCACACCTCATGGTGCTCAGGACTGACTCCCGACTTTGTGTTCAGGGATCACTCCTGGTGGTGCTCAGGGATGCCAGAGATCAAGCCTCGGTCAGTGGCGTGTAGGGGTAGCAAGTGCCCTACCTACTATGCTGTCTCTCTGGCCACTCTCATTTTTGTTGTTGTTGTTGAATACCTGTCTCTATGGATGGTGTGTGTGTGTGTGTGTGTGTGTGTGTGTGTTTATACTCAAGTACCCTACACAGGGAGGGACTTGAGTCCAAGCATTTACCCAGCTTGTGTTGGTCTGTTTTGCTTCCCACACATCTCCATGAGCCTGGACAATGGTCATTAGGCCAGGCCATCCTTGGGGTAACCAGTGGTGCCTTTGGCCGGGAAAATGCAAGGAAGCATGAGGAGACATTATGGGCAGCCTCAGGCATCCGGGCAGTGGGTGGGCTTGGCCACCAGGTGGAGGGAACCTTGAGTGCTGTTGGCAGGGCACTACCAACACATGTTGCGGCATCAGTGCCGATAGGGCCAGGCACTGAGGGCCCAGGCAGAAGCCACCTGTAGCTCTGCACTCACACAGTTTCCCTGGCTCCTCTGGGTGGGTGGGTGGGGGCTTGGGGCATGGCCACAGGCACAGGGGAGCAGTCTCTCATGGGGATCCTGCACCCCCCACCTGAGACGAGACTGTTTCCGAAACCGGGTGCTCTGTCTGCCCCCAGGCCCTCCTGAATCTTCCAACCAAGGAGTCAGCCCCAGACAATCTACCCCAATAGGTGCCCAGAAGACAAATCTGGGGCTGTGGCTCCAGTCATGAACGCAGTCCTGGCAAACACACCAACAAATGTGATCCTGGAACAACAATTGACCACCCCTCCTCCGTGTGGCACATCCACCCCAGGGAGTGGGGCAGGAGGCCAGAGAGCAGGGCCTGGAGTGGGTCAGTGCCCTTTCAGGACCTAGACGGCTGTATGTGAGTGTGTCCAGGAGTGATACTTGGGCCTTTGGTGCATTTTGGTGGATGGGTATTGGCACATTCACATGGAAAATTTTAAAGAAGCAACCTTGGTTTACAAGTCAGAATATGGGGTTCAACTTGGTTCTTCCATGTATTTGTCTTGAGGTTAGAGAATCGGCAATTTTTCCTCTCTGGTCTTTTTACTTATCTAGTCACCTCGTACCTCTGAGGTATGAGGTAAGCATGTTGTGAGGTTCCTGATGGGGAAATTGATAGCTTCTCCATCAACAAAGTGGGTCCAACAAAATGGAAACCTGCATCTCCTCCACTCAGCAAGGGAAGTAGAGCCAACTAAATGCCCACGGAGGGGGAGGCAGAGGACCTGGAGGCAGAGCAGGGCAGGGAGCCCTGGGAGTTATTCATCAGCTCAAAGCGAATGCTGTTTTGCGAGTTGCATTGTGG
Organism: Sorex fumeus; assembly: GCF_029834395.1. Taxonomy (NCBI): domain Eukaryota; kingdom Metazoa; phylum Chordata; class Mammalia; order Eulipotyphla; family Soricidae; genus Sorex; species Sorex fumeus. Next base: position 49,752 of record NW_026606067.1, on the reverse strand, counting down.
TTACTACCCCTCTGCCCCCTGCTTCCTGCTGGCCTGCGCCTGCTCTTGTCCCAGGAGCCTGTCTCCCTCCCCTGTTCTGCTTTCTGCGGGCCGTGTGTGTGTGTATGTGTGTGTGTGTGTGTGTGTGTGTGTGTGTGTGTGTGTGGCGGGGTGAAGGTGGGGGGCTCCGTGCTCATCAGAACTTGGTGTATTTGTGGCTCATTCCCTGTTGCCTGAGATGGATGGTGGCAGCTCTGGCATATTGGTTCACTGCTCAGGGATGCTCTCTCCGTGTAGAGCACCACAGCTGGGGCACATGGATGATGGATGCAGGCAGAGCACAGGACCCCTGGCTGGCAGTGGGTTCCAGCCCTGGGGGCGTGCGTGTGTGCGTGCGTGCGTGCGTGTGTGTGTGTGTGTGTGTGTAGGCATAGGAAAGTTATAACCAACCTCCTGACACCCAAAGGCTCATCCACCTTATAGCACCCTGATGGGATTAGGAGAAGTTGTTGGGAATTGTCATTTGGCTTCATGCAAGGTCCTAGCCCTTGGGTCTTTGAGGTCCCGGCCTCCCTTTTCTTGTGAAGACTGTGGTCTGAGGCACCAGAAAAGACACAGCCACATCTGGTTTTTCAGGTTCTAAGACTCTCAAGAGCAGTTTTGAATTTGAGGGGGCTTTTTCATAAGGAGAAAGATAAAGGAGAGAAGTGGAGAGGCAGAGAGGGTAGGAAACTCCTTGAGGGGAGTGTTTGAGGGGCCAATCTGGGGTTTCTCTCAGTCTCTGTTGATTCTGAGTGACAGGAGGTGGGTGGCTGGAATGTGTGGGCTGTGAGACAAGCACCCACCAGACAAGGCTTATGTGGGGAGCAGGGGCAAGAGGCCAGAGAGCAGGGCCTGGAGTGGGTCAGTGCCCTTCCGGGACTTAGAGGGCCATGTGTGGAGTGTCTCCAGGAGTGACACTTGGGCGTTTGGTGCATTTTGGTGGATGGGAGTTGGTACATTCACATGGAAAAGTTTAAAGAAGACAATCTTAGTTTACGAGTTGGAATATGGGGTTCAACTTGGTTCTTCCACGTATCTGTCCTGAGGTCAGAGAAGAGGCAATTTTTCCTTTCTGGTCCTTTCACTTTTCTGGTCACCTTGTACCTCTGAGGTATGAGGTGAGCGTGTTGTGAGGTTCCTGATGGGAAAATTGGTAGATTATCTATCAATAAAATGGGGTCAACAAAATGGAAACCTTTCAGGATGAATGTGAGGGGAGACTTGGATATTGCTGGTGCCTTGGAAACTACAAAACATGATTCTCATGTCAATTTTCTTTACTTCAGGAAGGCTTATCACGGAAGTCCAGAATCATACTACACTTTGGGAGAGCAGGGATGCTCAGTTCCTGCTAAAAGAACTACCACACACCGTATGACTCATAACACATGAAATGGGCTCTCCCATAGTTCCGGAGGTTATCTGTCAGAATCCAGGGGAGTCAGGTACCCCTCCTCAGGCTTCCGGGGTGGCCACATCCAATGCCTTTCTGACTTTCTTTCAGAGAATAGCATTGGTCTTCTCTGACTTCATCTTTGCTCTAGACTTTTCCTCTGTTTGTCTGCAGTCAAATCCCCATCTCTCTATGAAAATCTCAGTCACTTGATTTTGAGTCATGCTAATCCTGTGTGATGGCACCTGAATTTGATTCCCTCTGCAATGACCCTATATCCAACCAAGATCATAATCCCGGGTAGCGGGGACTAGATCTTCAGCATATTTGGAAGGCATCAGATGAATCAACCCACGGTGTTCTAGGTGAGGTGACAGAAAAACTGCATCCAGGACCCACATTTTACTGATGTGTGTGGCCTTGCCCATGAGCTTCATCTTAAAGGAGAAAGGAAGTGGTGATGTCACATGGGTTACCTGCCTGAGGTGTGCTGAGAGTATGTTAAGGTTGAGAGTTCTGTGAGGTGTCTGAGGTGTGAGTTAAGGGAACTTGGGTTTGAAATGCATGGTGAGGGAGTTGTGAGTCACTTTATTTATTTATTTATTTATTTATTATTTTTTGCTTTTTGGGTCACACCCGGCAATGCTCAGGGGTTACTCCTGGCTCATGCACTCAGGAATTACCCTTGGCGGTGCTCAGGGGACCATATGGGATGCTGGGAATAGAACCCGGGCTGGCTGCGTGCAAGGCAAACGCCCTACACACTGCTATTGCTCCAGCCCCCGTTGTGAGTTTCTTGAGGTGTGAGGTGAGGGCACTGTGAGGTGTCTGAGTGAGGTTTCCTCGGTTGTGTGGTGAGGGTTCTGTGAGGTACCAAAGGTGTGAGGTGAGGAAGCTGTGAGTTGCTTGATTATATAAGGTGAGGACACTCTGAGGTGAAAGTGAGGTAAGGGTGCTACAAGGCGCCTGGTATGTGTGGTGAGGGAGCTTAGGAAACTGGGAAGTACTTGAGGTGTGAGATGAGGGAACTGTGAGGCATCTGAGGTGTGAGGTGAGGTTTCATGGATGTGTGGTGGAGCACTGTGAGATACCTGAGGTACGCAGTGAGTTGCTTGCTTATGAGGTGAGGACACTATGAGGATTTTGAGGGTGAGGTAAGGGTGCCTGCAAGGTGTCTGAGCTATGAGATGAGGGTACTGGAAGCTATCTGAGGTGTGAGGTGAGGTTCCTTAGGCTATTAGTGAGGGCACTGGGTGGTACCTGAGGGGTGAGGTCAGGGCAACGTGAGGAGGCTGATATGTGAGGTGAGAGAGCTAGAGATACCTGAGGTATGAGGTGAGCACTGTAAATTACTTGAGGTGTGAGGTGAGGTTTCTTTGGTGTGCCTGCTGTGAGGTGCCCAACTGTTGGGGACTAGATAGGTAAAGGAGATTATAGGATGTGCAGTTTATGGGACGTTTATTTTGTTTTATTATTTTTGGATCACACCTGGTGATTCTCAGGGGTAATTCCTGTTTCAGAAATTACTCCTGGTGGGGTTCAGGGGACCATATGGGATGCTAAGGATCAAAGTCCCATTGGCTGTGTGCAAGGCAAACACCTTCCCCACTGTGCTATTGCTCCAGCCCCCTTGTGGGACCTTTATACCCAGAATGCTGGTACTGGAGGCTGAATGCTGCCCAGGTGGGGTCTTGTAATTGCTCTATTTCTGCTCCCTCTTCTGGAAGAAACTCCCTTTGAGAAGCTGTTTGTCCCAATAAGCTAAGGCCCTAGGTTGAGTCAAAGTCTAGCCCGGATAGATAGGCATTTGCCCAAAGAATGTTGTTCTTGTCCTGATAATTACTAGTTCTAAGCAATAAACATTGCACACACATGCCAGTTCTCACGGACTCTTGGTCTGTGAGGCTGTTAGCTCCATGACTCATGATTTTTCTCTCTTATTTTGGCTCTCTTTTATTTTAACTCTAGTGAAGGCCCTGCTTCAGGACTGTTCATCTGAGGGAGCTGTGAAATACCTGAGATGTTGAGGAGAGCGCACTGAGAGGTGTGAGGTGAAAGCATTGCCTATGAATGTGGTGAGGGAGTTGTGAGTTACCTGAAGAGTGAGGTGCGGGCTCTGTGAGATCTCTGAGACACACACTGAAGGTTGAGGGTGTCATCCCTGTTTGGCAGACATGGAGGCTGAGACTTGAAGGGCATCTGGCTGCCAACAAGAATGGTTTCCTGGAAGATGAGTGGCAATACCCTTCAGGGCAGGTTGGCCTCTTTGGGGAGTCCATCAACACAAGATAAGCCCGTGATGTCATGATTGACCAGAGGGTTGATTCTTGGTCCTTGATGAATCAAAGCAGATTGTTTAAAAAAGTGCTGAAACTGAAAACCAGCACTTATCCACCCAGTATTGAGTTCCCCAGCCCCTGAGACTGAGGTATGTGGCTCCTCTGTGCCATGACCCACTTTGGAGACTCCCACAGAGGTGAGGCCCACAGCGCCAGCCTCCAGCACCTATGTGTTGTGACGTAGATTCCCATCTGGATTTTCGTCTTGCCATTGGGTTGTCTGTAGACTGTGGCTAGTCCATGTACCCAAATCTCCAGACTGAGAGACTCCCAGGGGTATCCGGCAAATTTTAGCAGTTCCCCATTTGGCCCCTCTGAATATCAGCCCTGTGCAGGGGCCGAGCATGAGAGCTGTGTTTGGGTTCCCAAGAACCAGCCCTATTTCCAGTAGCTGTTCCCTTCTCTCAGCCTGGGGCCAGCTCCTTCCCAGGATCCCAGGTAGGTGAGAAGGATCTTTCTCTGCCTGACTCTTTCTGAGGCCTTTGCCGCAGTGACCACAGTCTGACCAGTGCTCCAGGGGCCCGGCCAAGGGAAAAAGTGGTGGTGCTCGCTCTCTGGCCACTCTGAATAGAACCTTTCAGAAGGTCCCTTGCTGGCGGGCTGAGTAGCAGCCAACAGGAGCTGCTGCCAGGGAGGGCAACAGCCCCGAGGAGGGGCCCTTCCAGCATCTCCCTTTTCACAGGCCAGTCCCAGAGGCGTGCATGGCCTCAGACACCCTGTGTCTGCTCCTCCACGGGGGCTGCGTGGGCGGGGGCCCAGGAGCCACAGCTGCAGCCTGGGCTCCAGAGCCCCTGAGCTCAGCGTCACTTGGGGCCATGGTTCCAGGAGTTATTAAAATATGCCCTGGGAGCCCCTCTCCGGAGAGGCTCATTCAGAGCCTGGAGAGGCAAAACTTGCCTTTGTGACCGTTTCTCAGGTGTAGAGGACTCTAGTGGCCTCCGGTAGACTATACACATCATTTATGTTTTTTTTGTACCCTATTTGAAAATACCCAGGGCTGAGATCTCCAAGGCTGCTCCGATCAGAGCTAGGTCTCCACCCAGGTCCCCCATCTTCCAGTAGCTAGGCTTTATACCCACCAACTGCCCCCAGCGCCATGTAATTCCCATCAACAGCCAAGACCCAAAGACTATAAAACCAAGCTCCCAGAAGCTAGATTCCTTATTGTCGAGTTCTCACTCTTGGAGAACCGGCAGGCTACCGAGAGTATCCTGCCCGCATGGCAGAGTCTTGCAAGCTCTCCGTGGTGTATTTGATAAGCCAAAACCCAGTAACAATGATGGGTCTCATTCCCCTGACCCTGAAAGGGCCTCCAATGTGGCACTTTGCAAAATCTTAGGGCTAGGACAAATGGAGACGTTACTGGTGCCTACTTGAGGAAATCGATGAACAACGGGATGACAGTGATACAGTGATTTGAAAATACCTGTATTACCCCAATTGTCGGAAGGATCTTTAAAATGTCATGGCTTGGAAGCTAACATTTGTTTCTTACTTTATTTCAAATTTTAAAGCAATTGAATCACTGTGAGGTATATACAATTAGAAAGTTGTTCATCTGGCCTCACATGCTGGGGGAAAAGGCAGCTCAGAGAGAGAAGGGAACACCAAGTGAAGGATGTTGGGAGGACTCATTCGGGTTGAAAGATGTGTGCCGAAAGTAGACTATAGACTGAACACGATGGCCGTTCAATACCTCTATGGCCACTTAATACCTCTATTGCAGACCACAACAACCGAAAGGAGAGAGAATAAAAGGGAATGTGTTGCCTCCTGGCACAAAATGGATGCCTGATCTGCTGCCTCCCCCACACTCACATTATGGGCAACCTCCTGGTATCAACAGCACGGCCTCAGTTTTGGGAAATATCCCAGCTTGTAAATGTTTATCTAGAGCATATCCTCGGTTTAGTACGTCCTCTGTGGTTATGTCTAAAACTGATGTGGCAGCCACTACATTGAGACACATGTAAAGGTTACGAGGGCCGGGGGCTATCAGCCGACTGACAGTACGTGACTCATCCCACACCCCTGCTTGCCCCTTCCCCTTTCCTGCCTGACTTGGAGGGGGGATAAATACCTGTGGTGTGAAACAATAAAGAGAGATCCTTCACCATCTCCTGCATGACGGAGCCCTGTGTGTCTCGAGTGTTGCTTTCACCCTGACGGCCTTCCCCTGGCTCGGCCCAGCAGCGCCAGACGGACGCGGCAGGAATGACCTGCCACTGAGGCGGGGTGCGGTGGTGGGGGATGGGGTGGGGGTGGTGGGAGGGATGCTGGGAACGTTGGTGGGGGAGAATGGGCACTGGTGGAGGGATGGGTAAACGATCATTGTATGACTGTGATGCAAACACAAAAGTTTGTAAGATTGTAACTGTACCCCACGATGATTCACTAATAAAAATATAAAATAAAATAAAATAAAAAGCAAGTTGTTCATGACTGGGTTTCAGTCATACAATGTCCCAAAGCCCATCCCTTCACCAGCGCATATTTCCTGCCACCAATGTCTCCAGTTTCCTTCCTGCCACCTGCCCCCCCACTCCCCTAACACTACCTCTAGCACAGATATTGTCCTTCTCTCTCTTTTCGGGAAGTATGATTGGCAATACAGGTACTGAGAGGTTATCATGTTCGTCCCTTTACTTCCTTTCAGCCTTCAACTCTTGTCCAGAGTGATCATTTCCAACTGTCATTGTCATAGTGGTCCCTTCTCCGTCCTAATTGCCCTCCACAATCCTCTTGTGGTAACCTTCCAACCTGGTCCAGTTGACATTCTTAAGACACAAGCCTTGGCTTGCCCTTCCAGCCCTTGATCTCCCTTGAACTGGTAACTCACTTGCTTGTCTCTCTGTTTCTTCGCTTATTTTCACTCGAGAGAAACTCATGTTCTCTCACAAACATATATTTATCTCCCCCCCCCCGCAACTCCCCACACATTTCTCTAAACAAGTTTCCATTAAAAACTTCCTTGTTTTACTAAAAAATAAAATAATGACATGGATCTGGGGCCAGGGGTCTGGATGGAGGGTAGCCTAGGCCATGTTGTTCTCCACGAGCTTGCAGAAAAGCATCAGTTTAAGGAAAGCATTTAAGGAAAGCTTTTGATCTTCATTGTTCAGTGAGGATCTGGGGCTTCCGCTTCCCAGACACACTCGGGGATGGTGAGGAGGGCCACGCTGTGCCGTGCAGGGCAAGGTCGGGCGCGGACCCTGGCAGGTCTGTCCTTGGCCACCAGTAGGATGGCGTGGAATGGGGGATCGTGGGTGGTTGGAGTTGGGATCCAGGCTTTTTTTTTTTTTTTTGAGTCAGGGAGAGAGTGGCTAAAGTAGGTGGTTCTGGTAAACTTATAGAACCTCAGTGTGATTGAGGATGTTTTCTCCCTTTGGATTAAGAACCACATAAAGACTCTTGCATCTTCTTTCTCTCCCCAATTCATCTCTTCTTCAAACGGGTCAGACAATGTCTAGCACCTGAGATGAGAAGGGAGAAGTGACCCCGGCCTCCGAGTTAGCTGCCTAGAGCCTCGCCTCATTTTCCATCGAGGTGAGACCTGGTGCAGGGCAGCAGGATGGGGAGATGAAGGGAGGTTGTGTGGCCGTGGTGGAGCAGCCGTGGGATAGAGGATCCAGCTGCAGGGTCGGAGGGCCTAGACTGGCACCAAGAACATAGTTGCGGGGGAAGGAGGGCAGTACTATAGATGATGGCCTTGATTAGGGAGATCAAGGGCTGGAAGCTCAGTACAGAGGGAAGGTTTTGGGAATGAGGGCAGACCATCCTTCGAGGGGCCTGAGGCACTGCCAGGACTCTGCATCCTGGGGAAGAAACAGGAAGGAGCAGGAGTGCAAACAGTCCCCAAGCTGAGTCTGAGGGATAGGTGGGGTGGGCGTCTGGGACCAAGATTTCAAGTCTGGCTCCAGCAGAAAAAGCAGACAAGAGTGATGTGACCTCCTTTCAACATGCATCTACTATCCCGAGTGATCCCTCCAACCATCATTTATTTAGTGCTCTTCTCTCCATCCCAACCACCTTTTTCCCCCAGCACATGAGATCGGCTATCAAGCCATGGGACAGTCTTCCTGACCCTCATTTTAACAGTCTTTAGGTGTTAGTCTCCTATCATGTTGCTTTATATTCCACAAATGAGTGCAGTTCTTTTATGTCTGTCTCTCTCTTTCTGACTCATTTCACTTAATACGATACTTTCCATGTTGATCCACTTGTACGCAAATTTCATGACTTCATTTTCTTTCTAATAGCTGCATAGTATTCCATTGAGTAGATATACCAAACTAGACTATGGACCAAACATAATGGCTGCTTGTTACCTGTATTGCAAACCATAATACCCAAAAAGACAAGAGAGAGTAGGAGGGATTGTGCCTGCCACAGAGGCAGGAGGTGGGAAGGGGGTGGGGTGGGGGGAGGGATACTGGGAACATTGGGGGTGGGGAATGGGCACTGGTGGAGGGGTGGGTACTTGAACATTGTTTGACTGAAACGCAGTCAGGGAAGTCTGTAAATGTATCTGACGATGATTCATTAAAATAAAAAATTTAAAAAATAATAAAGAGTGATGTGACGGATTCGATGCCACGTGGTGCTCAGTGGGGTTGGGCCACGTGCTTGGGGTTAGGCCACATGCATCAGGCAGCTCCTGGGACAGATTCACCGAAAGACTGGAGAGAGATGAAGAGCCTCAGGGTTGAGGGGACAGGGCTCTCTACACACAGTCAAGCATCACCTGGGGTTGAGGTCAGAGCTGGGACACGTGACGCCTGGATCCAGATGCCCAAAGCACTGGGTGGTTCTGCCACCCCGTGTCCCTCCTGACCAGCCGCCTGGACACAGACTGGGCCGACCCAGGTGCGGCCGCCTGCGGGGGCAGCCACGACTGACTCATTCTGGAAACCGGCGGCTGAATACCCGGGGGCCCCCCTATGTCCTGTTGGCAGCGTTGACCGGCGGCCCGAACCCCTCCATCAGGCTCTTCTGAGGGCTGGCCATGCCTGGACAAGTCATTTGGGAGCTGTCTGAGATCAGAAGGAAAAGGAAAGAGCCAGGATCTGGGAGTTACATTAACTTTTCCACCCCGTGTCCTGACACCTGGGTTTCCACTGGCGAAGTTCACGGTCTGTCTCTGCCTCCCGCCTGACCTCAGGGCCTTGGCCCGGCCTCCTTGCCTCATCTCCTCTCTCAGAAGCGGAGCTTAACCCCCAAGTCTCCCACCAACCCGCCTCTGTTCTTGGGCCACCCCGGGGTTAGCCCGAAGCTAAGCCTGCTCCTATCTGAGGACAGAAGGGGCCGGGTGGGGTCACAGCGAAGTCCCTGGAGCTGCCGGGGTGCATTCCATTGGCAACAAGGCCCGAACAAGCCTGAGCGGTATTCTGGGGAGGACTCTGGTCTCTGGGTACCTCAGTTTTCAGAGAGGGAGCAGTGGGGAGGCAGCCCCATCTTCCACCCACCCCTCAAATGGAAGGCAACAAAAAGTAGCCCTGGACTGGAGCCAAGTTATTTTAAAAATAAATAAATAAATAAATAAAATCGCCCTCTAGAGGCCAGAAGTAGTACAGCAGCCAGGAATCTTAACCTTGCATGTAGCTGAACCCCTGCACCCCTTATGATCCCCTGAGCACGGCCGGGAGTGATCCCTGAGTGCAGGGCCAGGAGTAACCCCCGAGCCTCGCTGGGCATGGCCACCAAACCAAACGGCTCCCGAGAAGTCCCACCTTCCTTTCCCAGGGTCTGTCGCTTTCCCTGTTGTCCTGCCTCCTGCTGTGCTGGGCTCCCATCAAATACCACCCTGGGAGTGCGCAGGTCAGTGTGGAGATGTCGCCGTGGGAACAGACGAGGTCAGAGGGTCCTGGAGGTTACCCAGAGAGTCCCCGGGGGTTACCCCGAGGCCCCAGGTATGAGGTGTTACTCCTGGCTGCTGTTGGCCATCGTTTGCTCCTTCCCCAGGCAACTGGTCCACACACCCTCAGAGACCCACAGGTCTCCTGGCGCTGTCAGGTGTGCAGCAGGCGCGTTGGAAATGAGTCGTTCCCTCCTTCAGTTTTTCCACAGGTTTGTGTCCTCATGTGCAGAGCAAGGGGAGTGCGTGAGAAACAGGACTGGGGCGGGGGGCACATTTCAGGGAATATGGTTGCAGAGAGATGGGAGCACGTGCCTCTGTGAGAGCCGGAGACCCTTCAGGCTTCCTGGGGATGCTCGAGGACTGGAAGAGTCTGGTCAGGTGTCGCTGAAGAGGCAGGAAGAGGCTTCACTGAATCTGGTGTGTGCACGGGCCGGTGAGACGTTACTGTCCGGGAGACCGTGTGATGAAGGGGAAAGGCCTTTTTCCCCCCTTTCCCTCGGGCCCTGTCATTGTCCTCCTGTTGTGTGGCAGAGGGTGGGACATTGGGGGTCTTTCCTCTCCTTCCTTTCACCTCTTCTTTCTATTTCGTCCAGCTCCACGGTGTGGGACAGCAGAAGGGCCCCATGAGATGGAACAGTTTTAAGGCACGTTGGCTCAGAGTGGGGACCCGCAGGGCTAGTCAGCACTAAATCCAGGCGTTGCTACTTTCTAGCTATGTGGACTTAGCCAAAACCCTTTGTACCTCACCAAACTGGAGATAATAATAATAATGCCTCCTTCTGGGGCAGAGGCAATAACAAGCAAAGCAGGTAGAACTGGAAATCCCACAGTTTCTGCTTCTGGTGGGTGGGTGGGGAGGTGGAGGTTCTGTTATCCCCAGGGACCCTTAGAGCCGGCTCCTCCTTTTATCCCACACCCTCACACCCATTTAAGAAGAAACAAAACACAACAAAACACTTCCTGAGGTGACAAGAAGAGAGTGGTGGGAGGGAGGGGAAGGGAGCAGGGAGGAGTCAGTGGGGGCAAGGGGTCAAATGTATAGTGGTTTATGGAAACAACTTCCGGGAAAAATGACCTAGCATTGGAGTCAAGCGCTCTTGTCTGGAAACCTATATCCTAAACCCAGGTTACTTCCATTAAAAAGAAAAAACAGGGACTGGAGCAACAGCACAGTGGGTAGGGTGTTTGCCTTGCTTGCACGCGGCTGACCCGGGTTCGATTCCCAGCATCCCATATGGTCCCCTGAGCACTGCCAGGAGTGATTCCTGAGTGCATGAGCCAGAAGTAACCCCTGTGCATGGCCGGCTGTGACCCAAAAAGCAAAAAGAAAAAAAAAAAAAGAAAAGTCTAGAGAGAGACTATACACAGAACACCAGCACAAGAGGGCAGCTGCCTTTTATTGTTTACTAAACATTAAGTCCCTCAGGGGGGCTCCTTCCTGGAGAGGAAGGAGTCAGGCAGGTGGATTGTGACCTACAACCAGGAGCCTCCGAGGCTGGGTGGGGGCTTTGAGGGGGGCAAACAAAACACCCTTTTAGTTAAAAGCTATCATAGTCCCGATTGAAAGGGGACCCGAGCCAAGTGAACTGCTAGTAAGGTCTGGCCCTTGGGATCAGAAGGCCCAGCCCCAGGCGCCCAGCCTAGACCCCAGGAGACTATTGTTGCCTCTGCCAGCCAGCCCTTCACCCTTCAGAGAGGGCCTGAACAGTGCAGTGTTTTCCTAGCTGTGTTCTCTGAGGGAGAACGGGTTCTAGAAGACTTTGGGGCCTTCACTGTAGGCCCCCCGCCCGGCCAGGCCAGCTGAGTAGTGAGCTCTGCTCAGCTGCACACCACCAGGGCCCGACTTGGGAGCTTCTTCACGGCCTCACAGACAAGTAAGGGGCGTGTTTTCCTCAAAGAAGCGCTCTGACTCCAGAGGAATTTTTTTTTAATTATTGAAGCAGGATTTTAATCAATTTTAATTATTGAAGTCAAGAACAATTTCCTTGGACATCAGCTCTAGAACTTTCCAAGAGCTCAGTCCAATGATAGAGTAAGGAGTCAATCAGGCAACGGGTGCGGGCAGGGCTATGAGATCAGAGAGAATCTCCCAGAATCCTAGAAACGCTGATGCAGATCTGGGAACCTGCCCAGAAACCAAGGTCTCTGGGGTGTGGGGGCTCGAGCCCAAGAAGGCCAGTACCTGGGTCCTCACAGCCAGGCCCCCAGAGGGAAGAGGGAGCTGCCAGCCTCTGGGTCTTCCCACCTGAGGAGTGAATGATGGAACACCCAAACTCAGGATGAATTAAAATAGATGTAAATGCACACAGCATGCGTAGCCATTTCTTGGGCCAGCCTGCCCCCCCGCCTCTCCAGGAACACCGTGGAGAAATACCTTCCCTTTCTGTCCCTCAATAAGGTCTGTCGCCAACACAGCAGGCCCAGCCTTTCTCCCGTATTTTTGCTCTTCTGTGTTTACATTTGGGCAGTTGCTTAAGAGTTCTCTTCTAGTTTGTTGGTTCTCTCTTCAGGCGTGTCTCATGTAAAGACTTGGAATCTTTAGTTCTTTCATTTGTGAAATATCTATATGGTTCTTTCTGAAATATACTCGATCATTTCTGGTAATGTCAAGTTCTCTGTCCTCCTTTTGTTATTTGTTCTCTTTCTAAATATGTGTAACATGTTCTGTATCGTGGTCTTGCATCCTACATCTGATTGTTTCAATTCTGGAAGCTGTGGTGGGGAATTGGAATGACAATTGTGGCATTTATTTCTTGCCTGTTTGTTGAGCTTTGAGGATGAGCTCATGTCTGGCTTAACTTGCATTTCTTTCTTTTTTAAAATTTTTTTAAAAAATTATTTATTTATTTATTGAATCACTGTGGGAAAAGTTACAAAGCTTTCAGGTTTAGATCTCAGTCATGCAAATATCAAACACATTTCCCTTTACCAATACTTATTTTTTACCACGAACCCCGATAAAACCCCATCTCCCACCCCTCCCAATTCCTGTCAGGCAGATGAGTTCTAGTTAACACTCTATCTACTTTGACTAGATTCATTGTTTCGATAAAAGATGCACCATTATTATTTAGAGTTTACCCCGCCCCCCCCCAAATCAGACATGCTGAAAAAGCGTTGTGAAATGATTTGCTTTCTACAGTTGGGTTCAAGAATTAAATGTCGCGCAGCCAGCCGCGCGGTTTCGGATTTCTGCTATTTTACTTATTAACCCTGGAAGTATTTCTACTAAAAGTCAGATAATTAAGAGATTGGTTTCTGTGCTCTGGAGTCGTGGCCGTGCCAGAGAGCCGCTCATGGGGGGCAACTGGTGACCTCGGCAGGGCGTGAAGGACGGGCCGGAACGCCCCCCTTCCCATGAGGTTTTAGTCGCCCCCACACCCCCGGCTCATACCTGCTGTCCACAAGGCTCCCATGCGGCCACCATCTTTCTTTCCAGAGAGGAGAGGGCGAATGGGGCAACACCCTTTCCCCTCCGGGCAGACATGATGGCCTGGATTAACACATAGTCCGTTCACTTTTCTGCTCCAAGCTTCTGGGTTCTGCATTAAGTCCTTGTGCTTCTGGGGCCGTGGCCGTGCTGGAGAGCCGCTCATGGGGGGCAACTGGTGACCTCGGTAGGGCGTGAAGGACGGGCCGGAACGCCCCCCTTCCCATGAGGTTTTAGTCGCCCCCCGACCCCCGGCTCATACCTGCTGTCCACAAGGCTCCCATGCGGCCGCCATCTTTCTTTCCCTTTTTTTTTAATTTTTAAATTTTTTTTGTTAAATTACTGTGAGGTACAGTAACAAAGATTTCATGTTTGAACTTCAATCATACGGTCATCAAACACCCATCCCTTCTCCAGTACACATTTTCCACCACCAAAATCCCCAGTGTCCTCCCCCCACCATTCCACACCTCCCCCTGCCTGTGTGGCAGACAATTTGCAAAATATTCTTTCTCTATTTTAGTTACCTTTGATATTTCGAGACCAGTTTTACCACCCCTCATACCTGCCGAAGATGCAATTGCTAGACAATGTGTTTTGTATTGCTTATTATGGATATAATATAATGTCGCGTGGCCATGAGAGTGGCCGCACGCTCTAGGAATTCTAAGATTTTAATAATTAGGGTCTGAAGAAATTGCTGCCGTTTGCGTATCTCTGGATCGTGGCCACATGGGAGCTTAAATAGACAGTGGGTGAATGTGGCATCATCTCGGCGTCCCATCAGGGTGGGGGAAAGGAGGACCCACTCCTCCCCTGTTCCGAGAGACTTGGGATTTGCCCTCACTGTGGCTCATACCTGATGCTTCCCTCTGGCTTCTAGAAAATGGCGACCTCTGGAATTCTTAAAGAGCAGGTGGAGGAACAACACCTGGCCCTGTCTGGAGCAGCCCAGCGGAGAAGGCCTATTGCAAAGTCCCGGGCCATCTCTGCCACAAGTTGCTCAGGTCCGAGATTCGTTTGTGTGTCTGACTTACATTTCTGAAAAACAGTTCACATGCGGGGGCGGGGGGGGGGGGGTGGAACCCCAGGGTGAAGCTGCTTTCCTCAGGGAGAATTCGCACTTGCTCCTGGGGAAGCCAGAATGCTCTGTCTAAGGGCCACTCTATTCTCTGTCAGGCCTGTACCTCAGCCTTAGAGTTTAGCACCCAAGTCACACCAGACCCACGAGGGCCAGTGAATTCCTGAGAGCAGGACCAGGAGAGTCACATATGGGCCCCATCAGGGTTTCTGGGGCTGGAGCTCCTGTGTGCCTAGGTGATCTTGGCCAAGTGTCTTGACCGTTGGGTCTTGTTTCCCCCATTATTGAAATAAGATAGTAGTGTCTTCTTAGCTTTTTTTGGGCTACACTTGGGGGTGTTCAGGGGCTATTCCTGGATCTTCACTCAGGAATCACTCCCGGCAGTGCTTTAGGGACCAGGTGGGATGCTGGGGATCAAACCAGGGTTAGCTACGTGCAAGGCAAACATCATACCTGCTGTACTATCTCTCTGGCACAAATAATCTCTTGTTTTTGTGGTGATAAAGATTACATGAGATTCCAGGGGTAAAGTTCTTGGTCCATGCCATCATAAAAAGTACCAATGGAGACCTGAGAGGTAGTACAGTGGGTAGGGTGCTTGCCTTGCACTCAGCTCACCCAGATTCAAAACCCAGCATCCCATATGGTCCCCTGAGCCCACTAAGAATGATCCCTGAGTGACGAGCCAGGAGTAAGCCCTGAGCATTGGTGAGTATGGCCCCAAACCAATACCAAACAAACAAAAACCATTCCCCGAACCCTAATTACCAACAAACATAAGTTATTGGGGGATCACAGAGCTAATCCTGCTGGTAGGGTACTTGCCTTGCACATAGCCAACTCAGCTTCAATATGGTCACCTGACACCCCTTATGGTCAGCTGAGCCCCACCAAGAGTGATCCCTGAGCACAAAGCCAAGAGTAAGCCCTGGGTAACTCCCAGATGTGGTCCCCCCAAAAATCAAGGCCCATAAATTATTGTTCAAATTCCCAGAGTGTCTGAGTGTCTGTCTTTCCATGATTTTATTTCTAAGTCACCACAGAGAGCTGGAGGTCACCCCCCTCTCAGGATTACCTGGAAGAGACCTCCCAAGCAGTTCAGAGAAACCTTATTACCTCTCATGCCTAAAAGGGAAATAAAGGCATCGCTCAGGTGCTAACCTTATCCTGCTATGGTAGAATTCCGCTTTAGTGTCTTCTTGTCCTCATAAATAAGAAAGGCATCAAAGGCTGGGCCCTGGCCTTTGGCCTGGGCCAAGTTGATCCCTGGACAGGCTCCTTCCCTGGAAGGAGGGGACGAGAGGCCAGCTGTTTCAAAGGCAGGTGGACAGAAGCACAGCCCCTCAGCCCCTCAGGCTATGCCCCTCAGTCTTCCTCTGCCTGCATCTCCTCCAAAGAATGTCCAGTTCAAATGGAAACGTTGGCTCTGAGGGAAATCAAATCTTATCAGGTCAGTAAATGCCAGTGCTGTTTTGTTTTCCATTACACACAAAGGGAGCCTGGGGAGTCTTAACAAGCCGGTATGTCTGAGTATTTTTTTTTAAAGTCTTTTCTTCTGAAGACTTCAATTCCTCTATTTTTAGGAGATGACGAATTCTCCAAGCATTTCAGCAGGTTTTCTAGTCACCGGCTCAGTGTTACACACACAGATGCATCTGCATAACTGAACGCCCGGGCAGAGCAACACGCAGCTACATGTATGGAAGTCTGTATGCATTCAAACAAATTCAAAGGACCCTCGCTGTGGGTCAGAGGGTGGGTAAGAGAGAGAAGGGACCAGTTTGATACCAACAGCTGGGAATTATCTCGCTGGACAAGAACTGAGTGTTAAAAGTAGCTAAAGAGATAAATAGATCTGATTTTCAGTATCTGTGTTGCAAACCACAATCCATAATGCCCAAAAGGGGATGGGGGGGGGAGAGCGTGTGCAGGAGAGTGAGAGAGAGCGAGAAAGAGCAAAGGGGGGAGAGGGAGAGAGAGGTAGAAAGAGAGGGAGAGAAAGAGAGGAGAGAGAGAGGGAGTGGGAGAGAGAGGGAGAGAGACTAGACAGACAGAGAGAGAGAGACAGAGAGAGGGAAAGAGAAGGAAAGCACCTGCCATAGAGACAGCCTGGGGGGTGAAGGGGGTGATGGGAGGGAACCTGGGGACACTGGTGCTGGGAAATGTACACTGGTGGAGGGATGGATGTTGGAACACTATTGTTGAAGCCCAATGAATAGCTTTGTAAGAGTCTATCTCATTGATTCAATAAAATAAATAAATAAATAAATAAATAAATAAAATGGCCCTCACATGCCTTTCTACATCCCACCCCCGACAAAACACCCTAAACCCTTGCCATGCACAGAGGCCCCCCTGTGTGGGTGTACACACACACACACACACACACACACACACACACACACACACATAGAGGTAGACATGCACATCTTCAGGTTCTCTGTAGAGGCCTACATGAACCTCAGTACACACAACAGCACATGTGAATGCAGGGACATCAGTCTAAGGACTAGAGTACTTAGACTCGCGTCTCTTTGGGAGCCCATACTTGGTGGTGCTCAGGGGTTTACTCCTGACTCTGTGCTCAAGGATCACTCCTGGTGGGCTTGGGGAACCTTGTGGGGTGTCGGGGATTCAACCTGGGTCAGCCATGTGCAAGGTGAACCCTCTCCCTTCTGTGCTATGGCTCCAGCCCCTGCTGTCTCTTTATGTGGCTAATTCGCCGTTCAATTTGGGGACAGGAAAGAGAATTGCACGTTTTCAGGGAGGATCAGAAATCTACTGGACTGAGCTTCACTTAAAACTGGGGCGTCTGAAGGCTCACTCCCAGAGGGGGCCCTTGAAAGCAGCCGCTGGACTTGAACCAATGTCCACGTTAAAGCCGCTCCCCCTCTGAAAACAAGTGGCCCCCAAACACGAGTTCATCTTGTCCCGGAGCCAGGGGGCAGCCAGGTGCCTCCTCTGGTCGGGGCCGGCGGAGGTGAGGCCGCACAGACGGGTCCTGTCAGGGAGCAGCCAGGCAGGGAGGCAGGAAATGTGCATCTTTAAGTTTTCCCCCTTCCACCCACCAGGCACACAAGTCTTCTTTCTTTCGACTGGAGCGCACAGCCCAGCTGCCCTGTTTGCTCAGAACCTGTTCTGTTCCTGCTTGAAAGGAAACGAGACAGCCCTGGAAAAATATTTCCTCAGCCCGCTCCACTCCTCCGCTGCCTGGGGAGGCGCTGGCCAAGACACCCTGCAAAGAAGTCAGTGCGGGGGTGAGGGGCACCCTCTCCCTCCCCAGAGCGGGTCAGATGGTGCAGAAAACACAGGGGCCTCCCAAAGGGGCTGGCGCGGCAGGGCGGGGTGGGGGGGTCCTTGGTGCTGAAGTGCCTGACAACCAGCTCTCGGGAGGCTCGATGCTGTCTGGAAATCCCAGCGAAGGAAGAGGCGTCCAAACTCCACGTTGGAAGGATGGAGCTGGCTGTGCTCGCCTGTACAGATCCACTGATGCACTGATGCGAGATGAGACTGGGTTGGGATGGAGGCGCTGGGGAGACCCACGCAGGTGGGGCCTGTCGCCTGTTCATCACACTCGTGTTTCAGCCGCTGACCATTCCCCACCAGCTCCACGAGCTTCTTGAAAAAAATGAAGCCCATGGTTTTCAAGCTGGTGGGGGGGTGGTCCAGGCCCTGCAGCTGGGACTCTCTGGATGTGGAGTCAGGGAACAGAGTGGCTGGGATCAGCATACCCGACGAGATGCCACGGGCCCCACGCAGCATTTCCCAAGCGCCTGGCTCTGCAGACTGACTAGCGGGCACTATAAGGGAAGAACAGGGGCTGCGGCAAAAGGAGGCATACGGCCTGACTCCGTTGTCCGGCTCCGTAAACGGCCAGCAGGCCCCACCATGCCAGGAGGCTGCCATGTTGAATGTCAGCAGATGTCGGAGTAATGTCCGGCTAAGCCACCAGTTTATTCCACCCGCTGTGCTCTCGAGATAGTGCTCTGGCTGACAGTCCCAGGCGTCATCCACCTCTCTGACTCAGGGACCTTTGCCATGTGAGCTGAGAGGTCTGAGAGTTTGTGATTGACGGTCTCTCTTCATGAATTCCTGCACCCCACCAAGAGGAATTGAGCGGCTTCTTGTCTCCCCAAACGGTCTGATGGGAAACTATCTCTACGAATGAGAGAACGTTTCCCGCACCCGAGGTCAGGCTGGTTATCCACCTGGCTAGAACCTTCTGGAATGTCCCTATCCTAAGTGCACATGATAGAGGTGCTGACCCTGAGGAGAAGGTCCAGTTAGTGTGCCACGGGCTGCTTGAGCGGAGCCCAACACGCCAGGTGTGGGAGGTGGGGCACGCTTGAAGGCTGAGTGAAGTGATGAACTGTGTTAACAGAGCTGTTGACTGAATCTGCATAACACAGTCCCAGATGCTCCCTCTAGTTATCCTGTTCATCAGGACCTTTACTCTGCTAGTTTTTGAGATCTAGAGTCTCCCCAGAGACCCCATCCCAGCCCAGCAGAGTCTCTGCTCCTTGGGTGTAACAGCACCCACAAACAGACTGTTGTCTGCCTCTCCCCCACCCTCTTTACTTATCTGTTTATTTATTTATTAATCATTTGTTTGTGCTGGAGAGATAGCACAGCGGGTAGGGTATTTGCCTTGCACACGGCCGACATGGCCGACCCGAGTTCAATTCCTCCACCCCTCTCGGAGAGCCCGGCAAGCTACTGAGAGTATCTTGCCCTCACGGCAAAGCCTGGCAAGCTACCCGTGACATATTCGATATGCCAAACACAGTAACAACAAAGTCTCCAGTGGAGACGTTACTGGGCCTGCTCAAGCAAATCGATGAACAATGGGAGGACAGTGACAGTGACAGTAACAATCATTTGTTTATTTATCAATCACTCCTGGCAGTGCTTGGGGTCCGTAGAGGATGCCAGAGATCCAACCCAGATCGGTCGTGTGCAAGGCAAATAAATGCCCAACCCACTCTGCCCACCCCCACTTTATTTAAACACTATGGTTTACAAAGTTGTTTATATGCATTTGTCCCAGGCATTCGATACTCCAACCCCAATCCCACCACCCCTGTTACCTTCCCTCCACCATTGCCCCCATTTTCCCAACCACCCCTCAAGTCTGTCCCATAGCAGGCCCACGGTAATTTATTTTATATTGATTGTTTCCGGGCTGGAGCGATAGCACAACAGGTAGGGCGTTTGCCTTGCACACAGCCAACATGGCTGACCTGAGTTCGATTCCTCCGCCCCTCTCGGAGAGCCCGGCAAGCTACCGAGAGTATCTCGCCCGCACGGCAGAGCCTGGCAAGCTACCCGTGACGTATTCAATATGCCAAACACAGTAACAATAAGTCTCACGATGGAGACGTTACTGGGCCCGCTCGAGCAAATCGACGATTGTTACCACTACATGGCTAATGGAATGATAAAAAGAATACTTTAGAAAATGAAAATTTGAGAAACTTGAATCTCACCATGGGAACATGAAGTCCTTGTCTGAGGGGTTTGTAAGCTGTTGTTGATAGTTGAAACTTCTGTGTTAATACTTTTGTTCGTGGAGTTTTGTTGTTGTTGTTGTTGTTGTTGCTGTTGTTGCTGTTGTGTTTTGTTTCATTTTGGTTTGGTTTGGAGACCACACGTTTCAATGCTCAGGGGTTACTCCTGGCTCTGTACTCAGGAACCCACTTCTGGCAAGGCTTGTGGGACCAGATGGGATACTGGGGATCACACCTGACTGGGCTGCGTGCAAGGCAGTGCCCTCCCCTCGGCACTATCTCTCCAGCCCCTCTTGTGTACCGCTAATGTCCTCTTTAGCCAAACCCTAATCCCAGGTGCCATCCAGCACCCTCTCCAAACCTTTCCCAAGTGACAGTCATATCCAGTACGGCTTAGAACTGCCTGGAAAGCAGCTGCACTGAGTTCTCCCTCCTCCTCTCCACTGAGTTCTCCCTCCTCCTCTCCACTGAGTTCTCCCTCCTCCCCTCCACTGCCCCCAACCAGGGGCTGATGCCCTCCTGGGACACAGCCCTGCCATCTGCATTGCCCTTTCCTTATTGATACATCAGCTATTTCCTCCCTGCTGGAGCAAAGCTCCATTTTGCTGTTGTTTTGGGGGTTCATACCCAGGGCGCCAGGGGCTTGTCCCAGAGCAGTGTAGGATCCCATTAGTGCTTGAAGGGGTCATGCTGTACTAGGGATCAAAACTGGGGTTCCCTCATGCAAAAAGGCTGTAACTCCCACTGTGTGCTAGAAACTGCTGTGTGATCCAGTTCGCTGTGACATACCAGCTTCCTGTCAATTGCAGTCAACCCTAAGGCTGTATTGTGTGGTAGCTGGTGGTTCCAACAGGATGGTCATATAGGCATATAGGCTTATAGGTATATAGGTGTAGGTATATAGGCGTCAACTAAAGCTGGTGGGTGTACACTGCATGACACTGAACCACAGAATCATCGATTAGGTGATGCATTTCTTTGAATACTTCCTAGTCCTTCTGTGATGCAGTAACTACACCTGTCCTATCCCCCTTTGGTCAGTCATTCACATTGGATGCTTCGGTTGCCTTGATGTCTTTTTAGCTGTTTTGGTTCTGTGAAGCCACATCCAGCAATGCTCAGGGATTACTCCTGGCTCTGTGCTCAGGGGTCACTTCTGGGTTCGAGTGAGCATTTGGGATCCTGGGGATTGAACCAGAGTTGGCTGCATGCGAGGCAAGCACCCTACCTGCTCTACTATCTCCCTAGTTTCTGCTTCTATGTCTTGAGTATCCTAAGTAAGGTTGCAATGAACATGGGGAGGCAGCTACCTTTCTGAATTAGTGCTTTATTTCCTTTTGGGGTGGGGGAGGCACACCTGGTAACGATCAGGGGTTACTCCTGGCTCTGCATTGAGGAATATGCGATGCAGGGCATTGGACCTGGGTCGGCCGCATGCAAGCTAAGCACCTTACCTGCCATACTATCATCACTATGCCCCAGATTAGTACTTGCAGAAGCAAGTTAAAGTTTCTATCTTTCCGTTAAAGTCCCAGAAGTGGAATTAGTCATGGCATCATATCACAGTTCTAGTTTTACTTTCCTGAGGCACTTCCGTACTATTTTCATAGTGGCCATGCTGATTTATACCCTTACCCCCAACAATGCACAAGCCTTCTTTCTTCATGTCCTTGCCAATACTTGTTACTTATAGATTTTCTGATGATATTTTAAAATCCAGTCCTATGGGGCTGGAGCAATAGTATAGTGGGTAGGGCATTTGCCTTACATGCAGTGCACCTGGGTTTGATCCTCAGCATCTCACATACTCCCGAGCACTGCCAGGAGTAATTCTTGTGTACAGAGCCAGGAGTAATCCCTGAGAATTGCCAGGTGTGGCCCTCAAACCAAAATAAAGAAATAAATAAAAATTCCACCATAACAAGTGTGGAACATCGTCTCTTTTCTTCATGGTCTTACTGTCGTATTTTCCATCGTTCTTATAACTCTTTTTTCCTCCTTGACCTTTGGGAATCACTCTCGTCACTCACCTCCTCTCTGGAAGCTCACTTCTAGTTTCTTTGGCTAGTCCCACCTCATCTTCCTGGCCTCTTTCCCATCTATCCGTCCTCCCTAGATGATTCCGGGAGCCCACGGCGTTATAAACTTAACTCTCAAGCTCACCTCAGACTTGAACCTCAAATATGGGTACCCTGGGCTCTCCTTCTCAATTCACGATGTGTCCACCTACCAACTGTTCAGGTTAAAAGTTCAGAGTTTAGGGACAGAGAGTAGTTTGCTTGCCTTACACACGGCCCATCCAGGTTTGTTTCCTGGTATCGCCTATGGCCTTCCAAGCCCACCAGGAGTGATCTCTAAGTGCAGAACCAGGAGTAACCCCTGAGCACCACTGGTTGTGGCCCAGAAAGAAAAAAAAAGGGGTTAGTCTTTCCTTCTGTTACAGTTCACATACAAGCAAATCCTTCAGATCCGACCAGCACGTCTACAAGTATCACGCCACTCTAAGCTCCTGCCAGATTCACCAACAGACTTGTATTTAATTCAGAGTAGATGCAAAAGTCTTTGCCATGGCTCATTGGCCATTCCTGAGCACCAGAACTGCTAATTTCTGTACTTCATCTCCTCCCCGCACTGCTCAACTACCACCCAACACTGCCCCTTTTCCTGGGCATCGATTTGCTGTTTTCTTCCTGGTTTCTTCTTTATCCAGGCTTGTTTGCTTCCTTCATTCGACTCTCTCCTCAAAGTCATGGTACCAAAGAGTTTCATTGCCTTCCTTGCTTTAGCTGTTGTTAAACATTTAGAACTACTTCCCCTGCTACCGATTATCTGTCTCATCCACCCCCACGCGCCTGCTCCAGGACAGCATAACTGAGAACTCCTGGCATCAGCACTGAGATAAAATTATCCTTAAAAGAAAAAAAAAAACAGTAGCAGGGGCAAATAGACAAGATTTAATGTATTATTGGAGATGCACAAACCATGAAGAATGTTGATGGCTTGGATGATCTGGGGCAAATGGACAGCCTGGAAAGTAGGTTTTGCAGGTTGTGGGCTGGCAACGGGTCCCTCTCCCACACAATCTCCTGATTCTTCGTGCTCAAAGCTCCTCATTCCTTCAGTCCTCAACCCTTCTATTCACAGTCTTTCCGAAGCACGACACATTCCCCAGTGAGCACTGGCTGCTCTGACATTCCAGCAGGACACAGTCTGATGGAGGAGGGCTCAGGGAGCTCCCAAATGGATGGATGGTGTGTGTGTGTGTGTGTGTGTGTGTAGAAATAGCTATTCAAAAAGAATGATGATTAAAAAAACAAAGGAGGAACATAGCCAAGATGAGCTAAAAATGCTGGTAAGCTGTTGCAGCTGGTGCAGCAGAAGGTGCTGGGCGGGAAGGCAGGGGCACCCCCAGACTGACAGGCCTCCATTCTTCACCATCAGCCTTCCCCGAGGGCCGGGGCTGACCCTGTCGGAGACAGAGATAGCGTTGCTTCTCTGATGGCTAGCCCACTCCCTGGAGGTCTGAGGCAGGGCGACTTCTTCATGCATTCCCGTGGCCCTCAGTTCTCTGATGGACGCAGAACCCACAGCTCAGGCAGCTGAGGCCAGTGGGGAGGGGAGGAGGACACCAACCCTGTGAGGAGAGAGAGTGGAGCTTGAAGGCTCTACTCTGGAATGCTCCAGACTGGGAGGGCGGCTCCACTGCACAATGCAGAAAGCAGAGAAGGGCAGAGGAGGGTGGGGCTGGAGGAGGGAGGGAGGGAGAGAGAGAGGGAGGGAGGGAGGGAGGGAGGGAAGAAGGGAGGGAGGGAGGGGGTGGGGAGTATGCCCAGAGGACAAAGCATCCAGGAACCAAAAGGGAGGCAGCTTCTGGGGAGTGGAGGGGACCCCATGTAAGGGGGAGGGGGCCCGTCGCAAAGGTTCCAGAGGTCCCTGATGGAGGAAACATCTCTTTAGCGCCTGAACATGAGGAGGTCCCCAGGGAAGTTGGGGAGCAGAGAGAATGCAGAGGAGGAGACAGGAAGCAGATTTCAGTGGGTGATCCCAATGGCAAATGAGGAAAAAGTTCAAAGGACACCAGGATTCCTGGATTGCGGTTGTGAAATACAGAATGTCTGTCAACTCTGAGTGCATCTGAAATTTGGATGTCAGAGAAATCCTTTTGTAAAATATAGCATAAGAAGTTCTCACTCGTCTGAAATTCAGAGTTTGCTGGGCACCCTGTATT
This sequence comes from Sorex fumeus, assembly GCF_029834395.1. Classification (NCBI taxonomy): domain Eukaryota; kingdom Metazoa; phylum Chordata; class Mammalia; order Eulipotyphla; family Soricidae; genus Sorex; species Sorex fumeus. The sequence goes on along the minus strand of NW_026606067.1, from coordinate 25,896 downwards.
TCAGGTGGAAGTCTTAGCAGGTTGGCAGGGCCCAGTCACTGGGAAGGCATGTGTAGGGCCTGGTCTGGGGTCATCTGAACCTGCGGAGATTCAGATGATGCTTTGGGCACCTTTAGTCATTGGTGCACAAGGGGCTGGGGTGGAGCATAGCTGTAGAGAGCAAGCTTGCGTGTATGCAGATCTGGGTTTCTGGGTTAGATCCTCGGCACCAAAACTTGAAAAAATAAAGGAGGGAAATAAAGTCACAGTAAGCAGGAGTAATTGATCCAACTATGGTCTCTAGCTGGGACAAAAAATGTTCTTACCCCCATCCTTAAAAATAGACAAGCCCTCCCCAACCCTCCATCTCGCAAATATTAAACAATGACACATTTTCCCTTTTAACTTGTACGTTTGCTGCTACCTCAAAGCTGTGTGACCAGATTGAATCAGGCCCCTGTCTAGAGGCATTTTCGCTTTTGTTCTCTTTCACTTGGTGTTCTAACAGGCCAACGTAGCGACTGCAAATATTGTTCTAAATAGAGCACTTGGCCAACTTCAACATCATTTAAATCCTACCAGCAGACAAGCTGTTTTTAACAGACAGATTCCATTACCAGGCCAGGCCACAAGGCTGGTCTCAGAAAGTGCTCGAGTCAGACCCCACGCGCCAGAGCACCTCCTTCCTCTTGCGCTATTTTTGAGTTTCCTGCTCATGGTAAGGCTGAAAAAACCATTTTCTTTTCTTTTTTCTTTTCTTTTCTTTTCTTTTCTTTTCTTTTCTTTTATCTTCTTTTCCCCTCCCCTCCCCTCCCCTCCCCTCCCCTCCTCTTCTCTTCTCTTCTCTTCTCTTCTCTTCTCTTCTCTTCTCTTCTCTTCTCTTCTCTTGCCCTTCCTTCCTTCCTTCTTTTGTTCCTCTTTCTCTGTCCTCTTTCTCTCTTCTTTCCTTCCTTCCTTCCTTCCTTCCTTCCTTTCTTCCTTTCTGCTCTTCTTCTTTACTTTATTTCTCTATCTTCCTTCCTTCCTTCCTTCCTTCCTTCCTTCCTTCCTTCCTTCCTTCCTTCCTGTCTTTTCTTTCTATCCTTCTTTCCTTCCTCCCTCCCTTCCTCCCCTTTCTCCCTCCCTTCCTTCCTTCCCTCTCTCCCTCCCCTCCTCTCTCTCTTTCTCTCTTTCCTTCCTTTTCACCCAACAGTGCTCAGGGTTCACTCCTGGGGTCCCTTGGGGAGGACCATAGGTCATGTTGGGGATGGACCCAGGAAGGCCGCTGTCCATGGAGTCCCTTCCCCTCTGTACTGTGGCTCAGGACTGGCAGGTGGGCGCACTGGGGCCAGCACATGACGCATCAGCAGCGAGTGTCTTCCTCACTTCCAGGCTCACATCTGGTCTCAGACGCTGAGGACTGCTGTCCTTCTGAGCATTTTCGCTCTGAGGTCTCTGCCAGCTTGGTCATCTTCATTAGTTTCTTGTCTCTGTGTTTGTGTGACAGACAGAGTGTTCCCTGTCCCCCCCACCCCCCACTCCCTTTCCACAATCACCCCCACCCCGCTGAGTCTGTTGTTTTAGCTTGCTCTGGGGGCCAGTGGAAGCAGGCTGAGTACTGCCCCTCACCCCGCCTACACACGGTGGTGCTTCTGCTGCCCTCTGAAGAATGTCCCTGGCTGCTAACTTGCGAACACTCCCCTCCCCTCCTGGCTGGGGAGATGCTGGGGCCACACCCAGTGGTGCTTGGGGCTTACTCCTGGCTCTGCACTCGGGGACATGGGGGCGGTGGGGGGGGGGTCCCTGGCGGGGCTCGGGGGACCATATGTGGTACCGGGACTCATGCCCAGGGCTGACTGCTCTTAACTCATGTGCTGTCCGGCTCGTCTTCTTCTTTCAGGACTCGGAAAAATAAGGGGAAAAATAATTAACATGGGCTAAACAAATCCCCTTTCCCCCGAATTGGTCGCTTTACATCAGTTTCCAAGCGAGAGTTCTCCTGTTTATTATTTACTAACTTTGGGGAGATGGTTTAGGGCCACGCCTGTGGGTGATCAGGGCGACTTCAGCTCTGTCCTGGGGGCGAGGGGCCGTCTGTGCTCTATGGTACTCAGGGAGCCATATGGAGCTGGGATCAGAGCCAGGCTCCAGCCACCAAGTGTGAGGGTCCTCTGGGCTCCCTGTCAGACCTTCAGCTTGGCTCTGGTGAAATCATCGGTGGGTTCAGACAGACCTAGGTTCAGTCCTTGGCCCTGCACGGGCCTTGGGCCATGCCAGGAGCAGACCCTGAACATTACGCCAGGAGTGGCCCCCAAACCCTGTTTGTGGCCCCTGAACCCTCAAAATCAAAAAAGAAATGAAAAGAAGGCACCTCTGGGCTGACCCTCATGCTGTCTGTCCCACAGAGAAAGGTGGCTGTGGACAGTGACCCACACCCCTGTCCCTTAGCAGTCAGAGGACGTGTGCACAGGTGCCGTGTGTTCAGATGACCGGAAATACTTTTATTCAGTGGATGGGTGACTTCTTCCTCTCTCCTTGGTACTTCCATTCATGGGAGATGAACACAGAAGGTGAAGCTAAAATTGGGCGTATGGCGGGACAGAAAAGTTTCTTTTTTTTGTTGGGGAGGGAGGCACAGTCAACAATGTTCAGGGGTTACTCCTGGCTCTGCACTCAGGGATCCCTCTGGGTGGTGCTCAGGGAACCATGTGGGATGCTGGGGATGGAACCCAGGTTAGCCTCTTGCAAGGCAAGCCCCCTCCCTGCTGTGCTATCTCTCCAGCCTGGGAGAGAGAGATTTCTTTATTGACCAAGATAGTTTCAGTCTCAAACAGGCCTCTCGGGGTGCCCATTCTGATCGGGGCACCAGGGTGGCATTGCCCAATATCTGCTAGGACAGATACTGCCCCCAATGCTTGAGATCTCCTCTTTGGAGATTGTAAGCCTCAAACCCTGTAAGCTAAAAAGGATGTAAGAATTTAAGCAACACCATGCGGGGAGGGGAGGAATGGCACAGCGGCGAGGGTGTTTGTCTTACACAAGATCGATCTGGGTTCAATCCCTTTGCGTCCCATACGGTCCCCTCAGCACCACCAGGAGTAATTCCCAAGTGCAGAGCCAGGAGTAAGACCCCTGAGCATTGTTGGGTGTGACCCTAAAGCCACAGAAGAGAAAAGAATTTAAGCAGCATAGCCCAGAGAATCCCAGAGTTTTAATTTCAAGGTCTTAGAAGAAAAATAAAAAACCCTGAGTGCTATTTTGCCAACTGAGCAGGCCAAATACTCATGTCAGGAAAATCGCTCTGAGGTTCCTGAGGTGGGGACAGCAAGGCGGCGGCTCTCAGCGCTCTGAACAGCGGGGCCCATTGGGGCCAGAGATTTCTGAGTGAATAGATGTAACTGCCTTTAAAAATTCTACCTCCAGGGGCTGGAGTAATAGCACAGCGGGTAGGCATTTGCCTTGCACGCAGCCAACCCAGGTTCGATACCCAGCATCCCATATGGTCCCCTGAGCACCGCCAGGAGTAATACCTGAGTGCATGAGCCAGGAGTCATGCCTGTGCATCGCCGGGTGTGACCCAAAAAGAAAAAAAAAATTCTATCTCCAAAAGAGTGCCTCTAAGCGAAACCATCCTGGTGCCCTCCATGGCATGCTGGCCCAGAGTGGCTCTCCTGGAGATGGTGGCTGCAGGCTCCAAAGCTGATGGAGCTACTGCAGCTCTGGGCAGTACGGGTACCAAGCCACTGCACCACGGCGGAGGGTGGGTCCTGGAGTTGAGGGGGCACCCTGGGTTCTCACCAGGGCAGTCGGCTCTGCTGGCCCTGGTGAGTTGGGCAGCTCTGGAGACTCGTCACTCCTGGAACACCTGAGTCGCATGTGGTAGCCACCCTGGCCCCAGGCCTGGTCCCACCCCAGGCCACTGCTGCCATCTCCAGTGGGGCCCAGAGGGCATAGTGTTGCCAGCAGGTCAACCTGCACCCATGGGGCAAGAGCACCAGCAGCCTGATAGTTCCCTCCAGCTTCAAGACACCCCAAAGTCACTGCTATGCCTCTGGTCAGACCCCAACAACCCCGGACCAGGTTTTCTGAGAAGTTAAACCACCACAATTTAGGTACTTGGGAGCCACGCCCACAAACCACCTCTGACTCTGCCATACAAGCTCATTTATCCGCTTTGCTCCAGAAACTCATAAATAAATCTTGTAAGAACTCCAAAAGATACGGTGAATCTCAGACCCACACATGGCTGAATAATCGGGGGGCACCAGAGGAGGTGGGTTAGCCCAGTGCCCGCCCAAACAGAGACCACAGCAGCTGTTTGCTCCAGCAATCCAAAATGTCCACCATGTCCCTTGCCGGACCCTACTATCGTGGGAAGGACCTCACCAAGATATTAATCTGCTGAAAATTCTGGTATTTGGATATGCCAGTTTTTGTGACTGAAATCTCCAGGCTTTCTTGGAGTTGGAATAGGCTACCTCCCCTCACCTCCCTGTACTTCCAGAAATCCCTGGCAATCACTTCCACACCCCAAAGCTATCCCCCAGTTAGAAAGGCTACTACAGCTGTACCTCCCCCATAAAAACACTGAACGCGCTAAACAAACGTGATGACCTATTAGTACCTGTATTGCAAAGCATAATGCACAAAAGGAGAGAGAGAGAGAGAGAGAGAGAGAGAGAGAGAGAGAGAGAGAGAGAGAGAAGTGCCTGCTATAGAGGCAGCCTTAGGGGGTGGGGGATGGGAGGGAAACTGGGGACATTGGTGGCGGGAAATATACACCAGTGGAGAGGAGGGATGGGTGCTGAGCCACATGGTGAACCATGTGCTGGGTCTCCCTGTCCCGCCTCTCGGCCCTGACTGCAACATCTGTCAAATCTCGCTTCTGCCCCACTGGTCTCCACTCCCCTGACCCCAGGCAGGCCAGATGCAACGCTTTGAGGTGTTTCTGCTGCTGTGGTTTGGGGTTACGCTCCCTTTCCTGAGCCCGGGTGAGGGTGATGAATCAGGGAGGACCCATCAGGGAGATGAATCAGGAGATTGATCCCTTCTGGGGCTCACTCTCCTAGGGTTCCTTCCAATCTTCCAGGGACTGGAGCTCACGGCAGGTCCATCTGCATCTTTCTCACTACTGCCTTCTCCAGTGTTCCTGGCCAAGAGGAGAAAAATGGAAATGCCAGCTGGGGAGGGGGCTCTGCAGGAGGAGACCCTGCTTCTGGCGAAGCCTCTGGCCGCCTCTCCCGATGCAAGGGAGCCTGGGAGACGTCTGGCGGTGCCCGGCCCTACCACGTGGCTCTAGGGCTCAGGAAGGAGAGAGCCGACTGGGGTAAGAAACAGTGGAGTGAAGGGGAGCCTTCCCGCCGCCAGTGCTCCGTCCCCAGCATTCCTTCAGCAAGGACATGCGGGACCCTGAGGTTCTGTGTGCAGGTAGGGGGCTCACACAGTGCCGCTGTCACCCTTTCTGCAAGTTTGCCCTTCCCTTTGAAACTTGCTGCTCTCACCATGCCCCGGTGCGTGAAATGGAAGGCACTGTCCACTGTAGCACTGTCCTCCCGTTGTTCATCGATTTTCTCGAGCAGGCGCCAGTAACGTCTCCATTGTGACACTTGTTACTGTGTTTGGCATATCGAATACCTCACGGGTAACTTGCCAGGCTTTGCCGTGCGGCCGAGATGCTCTCGGTAGCTTGCCGGGCTCTCCGAGAGGGACAGAAAAATCGAACCCGGGTCGGCTGTGTGCAAGGCAAAGGCCCTACCTGCTGTGCTATCGCTCCAGTGTGAAATAGAGTAAACACGCAAAAAGCAATGAGCAGCCGGCAGCCAACTGCCCCTTTCCACCCCTCATGCCTGCATCTCCTTTGCTGGACTCGGCGCCCCTTGGTGTGAAGGAACCCGTGAGGTCTTGTAGTTTTTGTGTATCTGATCTTCCCCCCTCCCCTCCCCCTCCCCACGCACCCCCACACCCCAGCACAGCCAAGTTTGAAAACAAATTTAAAAAGTACGGGAGTGTGTTAAGGCCACCAGAGGCGTGATGGTGTCCCCATACCTGGGGTGGCAGCTGCGGGGTGGGGGGCTTCTACCTGCAGGGGGATGCCAGGTTGTGAGCCCTCTGTGCCCAGCAGAGACCCCACCCTGCCCTGTCCTCCCTCTAGCCCCCTTGATCTCCTGCTTTTCGAGGTCTGCATGGCCTCTCCCCCCCAACACGCACAGGACACACACACCCGCAGGTGCAGCCAATCTCCCTCTGCTCCCCCTTGACTTTCTAGAAGCTGTTCCGGGTGGTCTCCTCTGCAGGGCACAGCCTGGCTGTTGCTTTCACCTGAAGATTCAGATCAGGGGTCACTGGCTGCTTCTTCTGGGCCTGTTCTTGCCCCCTCCGTTAGGCTGGAGACACCTAAGAGGTGGAGCTGGGTCACCCACCCCTTCCCCACCCCACCCCCCTCCTGCCCAGCCATGGGGAACCTTTTCTAGTGCTGCCTCTGGGTCCCTTCCAAACATCTGTGCTGAGGACAGAAGGCAGATCCATCCCTGCCCCTCTTCGCCCCTTCCCGATGGCTCTTTCCCTACCCCCAGGGCTCTGCCTGACCCCTTAGGGAGAGGGACCACCCGCCCCTTGCTGGAAATGGGGCGAGGGTGTGGGATTCAGCCCCCCTGAAGTGAACCCCAGCATGGTCTCGGGGCTCCAGATTTATTCCTCCTGAGTCTCTTTCCCCAGTGTCCTGCGGGCAACCGGCCTTGGCCGTGGATGGTGGGACTGGGCAGATCCAAGTACAAACCAGGCAGTCAGCTGAGTTTCCATATCAAAGCTTTTTCCACTTCATTTTTCTTCTCCTTTCCTCTTTTACCCAAATAACAGATTTGTTTGGTGGAAGAGGACAGGATTGTTTTGGAAGGGTTAAGGGCCTGATGGGGCGTGGCGGGGGGGGGGGGGTGGCGGGGCTCTGCCCAGTGTCTCTCCTGCTGGCGGGAGAAGGAGCAGGGGGGCAGGGATGCTGCCAGGGACGTGACCTGCTTCTCCCCGCAGCTCCCCAGGGCCTCTCCTGCCCCCTCCGCCCTCCACTTCTCCATCCAGTCCCTTTCCTCCCGCTCCTCATTCTTCACTCTCCTAACAGGTATTGCTTTATTTTTAGATGTGATCTTAGGACATTACTTTTTTTTTTTTAATTTCTACCCCCTCTAGTCTTTGCTTCCTGATCGTTGTTGCCATTGATGCTGTTAGGATGACCAGGGACCGTGCACACTCCTGTCTGTGGCCCTCGCACCCTTGGGGTTGCTGCTCATTGCCGTGCGCCCTCCTTCAGACACGATGCCCGCTGGGCCTTGCTCTCTCAGGCATGTGGTGGCACAGTGGGTGTGTCAATTTGGTGTTCACTCACAGGCTTGCCAGGGTCTGCAGTTCCTGGCGTGATGCTTGCCGAGGGCCGTGCCCTTCTTTTGGTGATCCTTGTACACTCCTGGTTGTGGTGCCACCAGAAGTCACTTGCAGGTTGAAGGTCACAGACAGCAGGCTGTCAGGATCACACATGTTGCATGTGAGACACCAGGGCTTCGAACCTGTGATCATATGCTTGTAAGGCAGGCTCTCAAAGTCCCTGTGCTTTTTCTCTGTCCCCAAAGAATTGTTAGTGATGCCTGGGGTTGAACCCATGTACGGTATGAGCTCTACTGCCGAGCCACATCCCCAGCCCTCAGCAGGTCTTGCTTTAGTTGCTACCTGGTAAAAGAAATATAGAGACAGGATTAGAGAAATCATATAGGGCTGAAGGTGCTTGCCTGGGGTGTGACAACACAGGTTCAATCCCTGGCAGCATCTATTGAGCCAGGCCAGGAGTGATCCCTGAGCACAGAGCCAGGAGTGAGCCCTGCGCACTGTTGTGTGCAGTCCACAAATATGCAAAAATGATGCTAATTTAAAATTGACAGTATGCAGGGGCTGGAGCAATAGCACAGCAGGTAGGGCGTTTGCCTTGCACGCGAACAACCCGGGTTTGATTCCCAGCATCCTATATGGTCCACCAAGCACCGCCAGGAGTCATTCCTGAGTACAGAGCCAGGAGTAACCCCTGTGCATCACCAGGTGTGACCCTCCCCCCCAAAAAATGACAGTATGCAGACAATCCAGGCTCCCTGGCTTGCAGGGTGGGGGGGCGCCCACAGCGGACAGGTTGGTGGAGGAAGTGACCGTTAACCAGCATGTCTCAGTACATGGGCAGTGCGGGCCAGCATCAGGGCATCTGTGCACCTCACTCTCCAAGACTGCCCTGCTCAGGGAGGCACCCCTGTGGAGAAGGATAGGATGGGATGGGGTGCGGGTGGCCCTGTTCAGAGGCACGTCCCACCACTTCCTCTGTGGTCCTGACATGCTCTGTTCCTTTTTTCCCCCCTCGTTAAGTAGATTTTTCTTTTTAGAGCAGCTTTAGGGTCACAGCAACACTGGGCTGAGAACCCGGAGCGTTCCTTCACCCCAGTGCCCACAGGGCCTGGCCGCCCCCTTCTCATGCATCTCATCCCCACCCACAGCGCCCCCTGTAGGCGAGACCTTCCTGACAGCATATGTCCCTGTTTATTGCGTCATCACCAGCTGAGTATCAGAGGTCCGACAGGCATTGGCCTTGCATGAGGCCAACCCAGTTTGACCCTCAACACCCCATCTGGTCCCTGGAGCCTGTCAGGTATGACCCCTGAGCTCAGAGCCAAGAGTAAGCCCTAAGGGACTGGAGCTTGCCTTGCAATCAACCCGGGTTCAATTCCCAGCATCCCTAAGCACCGCCAGAAGTAATTCCTGAGTGTATGAGCCAGGAGTAACCCCTGTGCATCACTGGGTATGACCCAAAAAGAAAAAAAAATAAAGAAGAATATGCCCTAAGCACCACTGGGTGTGGCCCAAAAACAACAAGAAAAAAATCCCAGAGCTCCATTGCCTGAGCGTTTGGACCAGGTGATGACGCATCTCCTGTACTCTGCATCGTCCTGTGCTGTTGAGGTCAGAGTGCTCGGCCCATGAGATGGGGAAACAGCCGTGCTCAGGGCATCCTAAGGTGAAACACGCGGACACAGAGAGCCTGGCCTGGGTGTGCCCGGGGGTCTGCCTCTGGGTGCAGGGCCCAGCGCCTGCACTCCGCCCACAGTCCCTGACCTCAGAGTTGAGGTGGGGGTGCGTCCCGAGGAAGGATGGGACTCAGCAGGAGGATATGCTGGGGGTTTGGGAGTTCTCCCCCCACCTCTGGAGAGAGGGAGGGAGAGGAGATGATGGAGGCTGGCGGGATATGAAAGGCCACTGTTCTCCAAAGGCCACTGTTCTCTGTCCCCGAAGCCACCATCCGGCTTTATTCATGACGCCCCTTGAGAGCACTTGCCAGGGTTCCATGGCCGTGAGTCACAGCCACGTGGTTGATATGTGGAGGGAGGAGTGGGGGATGGGGCGGGGGGGGGGGGGCCTGGGCCGGGCCTTGTTGGCCGCTGGTCGGGAGAAAATGTTCCTGAAAGTCCCTGGCAGGAAGCGGGCTGCTAACCTGCCATGCAAATCAGCAAGTAAACAGTCTCCAATGAGAATCGCAGATGGCACCTTCATTCCAGAGAGTTCCCGGCAGGGCCGCCTGGGGGAGCCCTGCCCAGTGCTGGGCTGGCTCGCCAAACCCCACCCCTCCAGGAGTGAGGCCGGGGAGGGGGGGGGGGCTGACCCAGAGCCTTTGGTCCTCTCCTGCACCCAGACAGGCAGCCCCGCGGGCATGAGGCCGCACCCTTCTCTCTTCTGGGGTCGGCTCGACTGTCTAGACAGACGAAATGAACTGGGCTGTGGCGGGTGAGACACTTGGGTGGCCTATGTGGGCACCCCAATCTGTCCCCAGATCTCTAGGGTCTGTCATCATTGGGGCACAGTGGGCTTGGGAACCAGCCAGGTGCGCCCCGTCTATAGGCTCGGAATGAACTGTCTGTGGGGAGGAGGGGGGCGGGAAAGGGAGCACATCTGGTGACCTGATTTTTTTGTTTTCCTTCTCTTGGTGAAGAGCCTTGGCCACTCTCAGGCTGTAAGGAGTTAGGGGAACGAGGCAGGGCCAGAAACCAGGAGAGGGGGCAAGGTCGGAGACAGGGAGAGGGGGTTAGGAAACTGGGACATGGGGGCGGGGACCAGACACAGGGGTGGCACAGCCAGGCTCAGAGACGGGGCCCTGCTGGTTTGTTCCTCCCAAAGCTCCTGGTGGGGGAAGAGGGGACTCAGCTACCCCAGGTTAGATTCAAGGAGGAAGAAAAGGAAGCCCACTGAACATACGTAGCATTTTCGACAGAGACACAGCAGGCAATCATGCCTCTCAGACAGAAAAGACATAAACACACCCATCCCCTTAAGTATAGTTGTAAGCACAGCTACCAACCGGACAATGAGACTCACACTTTTACTTATACAAACACGCCCTCAAAACACACACAGGCTCCTTCGTAGAGAAGGGAGCGCGCCATGCTGACTCTGAAACCCAAAGCCAACGTCCGAGCCTTGATCCCTCCTCACCACTTAGATCTTGCAAAGTTTCCTGCCCATTTTGAGTGTGCTGCAAACTTCTGGAGGGTGAGCCTGACTCTGATAATCCTTCAGCCAGGGTTCCTCTGGCCACTGGCCACTCCTCCTGACACCCCCAAACCCCCATCGCCTCCACCGAGCTCGAGACCATGCTAGATCTCCTCGCAGGATTCTGCGATGTGGCGAACTCAGGAAGATGGGAAGAAATGATCAGATTCACATTAGAGCAATACAAATGACTTAAGGACATTTCTGTTTTTATTTTTGTTTTGTATTCGGTGGGATGGGGTTGGGGGCCACCAAATGCTCAGAGGGTCTGAGGACTTCTCTGAGTGATGGATCAACCAGGCTAGGGGTTCAGTGCTCAGGCCTGAGGATGTGGCACTCTTTGGACTCTGTGGTGTTACCCAAGTCACTCGAGCATGGCTCAGGGACCTCCCGAGCTGTCTCCAGGGTTGATGTTCAGGGGGCCATATGGTGCCGGGGATTGAATCAAAGCCAGCTACATGCAAGACAAGTGCCTCAACTCCCGTACTACCTCTCTGGCTCCGTTTTTCAAATCAACTAGTCATTTCTACAACTGGGATCCAGCCTCTCCATGCTATTCATTCAAACACTCTCCTTCTCGCTCATCTCTGTTGTCTTCCTTGGGGGGGAGGGGGGCAGACATCCAAATTCTTCTAATTTTTGAACATGATGTGGTTCAGCTCTCTGACCTCTATCCCCAAACTTGGCTCTTGAATCTCCTTCGCTGAGCCAAAACTCACTGGAAACTCTGAAAATATCCCCGTGATCGTTTGCTTATAACTCCCGAAACAGACACCATCTGTTTCCCTCATCTTCTATAGGGAGTAGTTTACCTTTTTCCTGCTTATACAGAAATATGCAAATGCACATTTAGAGGCAGAGATACAGAACTCTCAATCCACTCCCCCAAACCTCAGGCTGTAGGGCTGGAGTAATAGTACAGCAGGAAGGGAGCTTGCCTTGCACGTGCTGGCTTGGGTTTGATCCCTGGCTCCCCCTCTGGTCACCCATCCCTGCCAGAAGTGATCTCTAAGCATAGAGCCAGGAGTGAAGTTCTGGGCACTGCTGGGCGTGGCCCCTAAACAAAAAGGAAACAAACGAAGAGGCCGAATCCTCAGGCCAGACAACTAAATCCGAAAGTGTTGTCTTCTCCCACCCTTCCCATGTCCCAATTTTAGGGTTTCTAGAGTCTTTCACACACACACACACACACACACACACACACACACACACACACACACATGCTCTCATGCACGCACATGCACACACACACATGCTCTCACGCACGCACATGCACACACACACACACATGCTCTCACGCACGCACATGCACACACACACACACACACACACACTTCATCCTGGTGAAGTTGAGTGCAGAGTTGGAGCATCTTTAAGAAAGTGGTTGGTTGGGTTCAACCCCATGAAATTCCGATTTGGGATTGTGGCTATTTGACCAATAGGAGGTTGAATCCAGAGTCCTTTGCACAGAGTCACTCCGGCCTGGGCACAGGGTCTCACCCAAGTTTCTAAAACTTTTTCCATTCCCGACCTCTGGTGAGTAGGACCAGAAGCACCTCCGATCCATTACATAGTATTTTGAATCAATCTGGGGGGACTACCGCACATTCAAAAGGTTTGTTGCTGCCAAGTGTTTTACAATCCCTCATTCTGTCACTCAACCTCATGGGAATGGTGACCCAGGGTTTAGGAAACGAGGGTCTCAAATGAATACAAGTACAAGCCAAGAAAGCTGTCAGCTGTCAGTTGCCCCATGGAAACAGAGGTTCTCCCCAATAATGGCTCACCAACAGGGTCAGTGGGGCACGTGAAGCCACAGAAACGCCACATGGTATCAGTCAGGATCGCATCAGGAGGACGTAAGCACCGTTGGCTGCCAAAAGGAAGGAGCTTGACGAAAGCCAGTGTATTCTGCAGCCCTTCCTTTCACTGGCAGTTGGATGTTCGCTTGACCCCTGGCTCTGAGCATTGGCTTGGTTCTTACGTGGACACACACTGACCAGAGAGCAAGCAACAAGTTGTGGATACTGAAAAGAGCCAGGTCCATCTTTTTGTTCCATGCTGGTAAAGGGAGTCCTACAAGTTCACTAAGGTAAAGTCTCAGGAATACTAGGTGACAAAATGTCAAGATCAGAATGACGCTTGTCAAAGATTACTTTGCATTCTATGTCTAGAATGGATTAAAGGAGAGAAAGAGAGCAAAGCGTTAGTAAGTTGAGGTAGTTAAGAAAGAACGCTTTCAGTTTCTGTAAGAGAATACCCAGATGCAGCAAAAAACTTGATAATGACGCTTAGGGTTTGCCAACATGAAATCAGAATAAACCTCCCACAGGGCCAGCGGAGCTTTGCAATGACCTCAGAAAGGGCTCCAGGCTTGTTTGCTCCTCCCGCTCCACTCTCCTCCCTGTGCTGGTCTTTTGCTCTCTTATGGTTGACCTCTCATAAAAGCAAATGTCTTAGCTCCAGATACAGCCAGGGCACTTACCGGAGCAAGAAGGTGAAGGAGCATGACCGCTCACGATGTGCTCCTTTTCTCTGAAAATCAAAATTTCATCTCGTTCCAGATGCCTCTACATATCATTGATCAAAACTGGAACCACAAACATAGTTGGAAAGTTGAGTATGATGAAGGTGGTATGGGCCAGACTGATAAAACAGCAGGGAGGGCGCTTGCCTTGCATGTGGCCAACCCAGGTTCAATGCTAGCATCGTATATGGTCCCCCAAGCACCACCAGTAGTGAGTGCAGAGCTAGGAGTAACCCCTGAGCACTCCCGAGTGTGGGACCCCCCTCAAAAAAAAACAGCAAAAATAGAAGGTGATAAAGTCTCATGTATGAACCCCTATCAGCAACAGTACTGTAAACCACAGTGAAAAAACTCATTAAAATTTTTTTAAAAAGGCAGACCCCCTCCTAGAAGCAGAGGGGTGGGTGGGAGGCAAATGGGATAAGGGGTGGACATTGGTGGAGGGAAGTGGACCCTGGGGAAGGAAGTGATATTGAAACATTGTATGTCTGAACCCAGTCATGAATAACTTTGTTATTTCATAGTGACTACATTAAAAATTAAATTAAAAAAAATTGAGTTGACTACCAAGACTGTTCATTATGATTCACTTCTTTGCTGGCAACTGGCCCCAGATGAACAGAACTGAAGCAGGGATACTGTTAAAGGATTAGGAAGAGACGGAAATAAGAGAGGAAAAACCATGGAGTCGGGGGGCTCAGGGCCTCACAGACTCAGAGCCGCAAGTGCTCTTCACATACAATATTTGTTAATTAGAACCAAGAGTTATCAGGAAGACAAGAGCAGCATTCCTTGGACAAATAGCTAACTTAATCTCTCCAAGCTAAACTTTTACACATCCAAGCGCCTTGGTATGGGGGCAAACATCTCTGTAATGGGCTTTCTCGAGGGGACATTCTTGTGGGAGACAGCAGAGGCTGGGCACAGGTAGGACTCCTACCTCGCTAGGGTTCTGCCTTGGCACCAATATCTGGGTTGGAAGGTCCCATAAGCCTCCCATCCTGCCCTTCTCTAACTTAACCCTTAATTCCCAGCACAACTTGGGGCTAGACACGTGACTTCCTGAAGCAAAACTGGGGTTCTGATGGCCAGGTGGAAGAACAGCAGTTGTCAGACAAGAAGTCGACTGTGTTGGTCACAGAAGGGAGAGAAGACTGGGCCAACTAAGAGGGAGGCGTTATAAGAGGGAAATCACAGAACTTGCCAAGAGGGAAGGAAGAATTCTTCGTGGGTTCACCAACTAGGAGCCAACAGATTTGAGTGTCATCCACTCAGATAACACGAAGAAGGAGGTGATAGGGAGACACAGAGTGTCTACTTGGGGACCTTCTGAGTTGAAGTCCGTCCGCAGCCAAGTTTCCTTGTCACATAGGCAATTGGGTGTATTGCTCTGAAGCCTGGAGGAAGGTCTGGGCTTTGTGTTGGAAGATGTGAGAGTCACTGGAAGCCAGGGAGGGGGTGAGTTTCTTAGGAGGATGCTTTGGGTAGCCAGAAAGAACAAGAACTCAAATAATGCTAAAGAAGGGGGGAAAAAAATCAGGGACTTTGTCCAGTAGGATGAAGCTAAGATTGGGTAAGAGCATCTGCAATTCAGATTTATTGAGGGTCTCCCCCACGACACACACATATATGTATATGTATATGTATATATATATGCACTGCACTGTAACACTGTCCTCCCATTGTTCATCGATTTGCTCAAGCAGGCACCGGTAACGTCTCCATTGTGAGACTTGTTGTTACTGTTTTTGGTATATCAAATACGCCACAGGGAGCTTGCCAGGCTCTCTGAGAGGGACAAAGGAATCGACCCAAGTCAGCTGTATGCAAGGCAAATGCCCTACCCACTGTGCTATCGTTCCAGCCACATTATAAAGTGAGAAATCATTCCTTTTTTTTTTAGCATTCACTTATTTTTATTTAAAAAAGTCTATACTGCTACAGAACCATTTTCAAGACATGTTGTGAAAATTTTCAAAAGTGACAGAATATGACTGTAAGTCCCCAAACCGAATCTCAGTTCATATGTTTAGGTATGCAAGAAATTAAACTAAATACTTATTTTTTATGTTTTAAAACCTTTTCTTTTTGTATCTTATCACTGGGAGATAGACCCTTACAAAGCTGTTCATCACTGGAGTTCGGTCATACAATGTTCCACCACCCATCTCTCCACCAGTGTACATTGCCCAGCACCAGTGTCCCCAAGTTTCCTCCCATCACCCCCCATCCCCCACCCCAGGCCTTCCTCCATGGAAGGCCCTGAAAAATCATTCTTGTGTATATTATCTCATCTCACAAATAGTCCCTTGAAGTATTATTGTCCATGTTTTACTTACTTTGTTCAGCTTTAAAGATGAAAAATCCAGGTCTGGAAGGGTAAGTACTCTCTGTTCTCTCACGAAAGGAACTCAACTTGCATTTTCAGATGCCCTCAACCTGACTCTCAGTGTGTCCTTGGCAGGAAAGCCTGTTCATGAAGCTGTAATTGGTTTCCTCTTTGCTGTCCGATAGACAAGCGAGGCTGCCGATTGTCCCTCGCGGCTACTCGCCACAGGCTAGCAAGAAGGGCCAACACAATTCAGCCTCTCGGTATTGTTGGACCAAACCCTAAGTCACCACGGCCAGAGCTGTTCGCATCTTCAGGCAGGAAGGGGTTGAGCATGAATAATATTGTGAGCCAGATCCAGGAAGCTGGGGAAGCGTGAAGATGCAGAAAACACGTTGCAGGTGTTGGGTTGTGGGGTTTGGCTTCCCCTTCAACACTAGGAAGCCAGGAAGAAAGACTGGGAAGGACACAGGAAGCTTGAACATCTCACCAGCAGCTCACTCCCCCTACTTCAACCCTGTTCTACAGGACCCTGCTCTGTGTGTGGACTGGCCTGACACCCTGGGCTAGACCTGTGGAGGTCGGGGACACCCTCAGACCAAAGCAAGCCCCCAAGACACCAGCGCTGCTCCCTGAACAGATCCCAGAGACAAGGACCATCCTTGTTGCTAAGGTCTGTGCACGCCTTCCCTCCACCCCTGGCTCCCCTGGGTTGAGTCTCAGCCTGTCCAACTGCAGGCGCCCTGGAGACCCCGTGGGGAGCATGGATGAGGCTTAGCCTGTCATGGACAGGTGTGAACACTCTTCCCTGCACCCTTCCTGAGGCTCCTGGAGGCGTGGGTGGGCGTGGGGACAGTCCCCTTCCCTTCCATGCCTCCTGTCAGTGATTCAGGAGCACTTTTTTAAAAAGTATTTTATTAACAATGACTCTCTTTCCTCCTACTGGCCTCTGAGGAGGCAGGAAGCAGGGGTCACTGCCCCCCCTTCTGGCATGGTCCCCAGTTTCCTGAGTGTCCCAACTTCCGTCTTCCTCCTGTGTCCTCTTTAGGTCCATGCCCCTTTGTATTCTTTGTGGGGGGAGCCCTCTTTAGTGCCCCCCCTTTTGTTAAATGGGAGAAAGGCCGGCATGCAAGGACTCGCTGCCCTTGGACCAACCCTCACTTGTCACAAAGCTCTGGGAAAGTGGGGTCTCCCCACAGATAGAGAGCGCCTTAGCTCTGGCCCCCCTGCTGAACCCCCAGATGGCACAGGGATACTGCAGGCTGCTTCCATGATCCCCTTCTCAGAGGACACGGTCAAGAGAGTCACGTGCTCCTGCTCTCAATTAGGCCAGGGGCACCCCAGCTTTGGAGGCCAGCACCCCCAGCCTGTGCTCCTGCCTCCACATCCCACAAAGTCTCCTGCTCACTCTTCCTGCCAGTCCCCAAGTTTTCACCTTCCCCAGGTCTCACTGACCATCTCCACCCCCCACCCTCCCCCACCAGGCCTGAGCATATGCGAGATCTGTGGTTTCAGGAGGCGATCACTGTGCTTTGAGAGATGTCGCCCACTCAACAAACCCCAGTAGCTGGACTGTCCTTCTCCAGCCTCCCTCCACACCCCTCCCCACAGCAGTGTCGCAGACACGCAGAGAAAGTAAACCAAGGTCTGTCTGAGGCAATGGAAACTTCTGGAATTTCCCCCATGCTCTCGTCTGTGCGGGCGGCTCCTCTGAGGGTTCATCTGTGGGCTGCCAGAGTTCCAGTAGAACAGAATCTTCCTGTCCTGCCCCAGTCTCTGTCCTCCCGCTGTGCACAGGCCTTCTTGCCTGAAAGATAATTCTTTGTGGAACCATCATCCTCTGACCTGGAAAAGGACGATGCAGGGGGCCTGGTGGACAAGGAAGGCGTCACCACACCACAGGCTGCGCTGGGCTCTGGCCCCGGTTCTGGAACAGGCTTCAGCCTTGCGGTTGTGCCACGCCCTGGTCACTGCCTTATCCCTTGACTCCCTGCTCAGCAGGGCTGAGACCGAGGCTTCAATGGGCCCTTGCTCCCGGGCCGCCACTGGCCTCTCTTCAGGCCTCGGCTGAGTGCCAGGGTCACCTTCAGGGTCAGTCCCTGCCAGGAACAGTGGTGCTTAGAGAAGGAAGGAGGAGGGAACCTCATCCCTGGAAATGCCCAGTTGATGGGGACCAGCAGATGCCGGTGGGGTGGGGGGGAGGGGGGCCCCCAGGAAGAGGCTTGGCAACGAGCAGAGCTAAGCTCTAAGGGCAAAGTCACACAGAGGGATCAGCCCCAAGGGCGACGCGGCTCTGGAAAGGCCCAGAGGGGGGATCTGTTGTCTAGAGATTCCCCACGCTCAACTCCGGAGGCTGAATCAGCTGTCCTACAGCTCTGGACACAGGAAGTGGGGGTGCACACATGGTGCCAGAGTACTTGTCACCCACATCTCTCCCCACCACCCTTGTTTTGTTTGGTTTTTGTTGTCTTTTTGAGTCACACCCGGCAATGCACAGGGGTCACTCCTGGCTCTGCACTCAGGAATCACTCCTGATGATGCACAGGGCTCACATGGGGTGCCGGGGATCGAACCTGAGTTGGCCATGTGCAAGGCAGGTGCCCTCCCTTGTTGTTCCATTGGTCTGGCCCGGCATTTTCCCTCTTGAGATATGTGCTGTCATAACTTTCTCATCTGACACTGGGGTGTGTACTGGGCCTCTCTGACTTTGGAGAAACCTGTCTCTCTCTCTCTCTCTGCTTTTTGGGTCACACACAGAGATGCACAGGGGTTACTCCCATCTCTCCACTCAGGAATTATTCCTGGTGGTGCTCAGGAAACCATATGGGTTGCTGGGAACCAAACCCAGGTAGGCCGTGTGCAAGACAAATGCCCTAATGGCTGTGCTATTGCTCCAGCCCTGTCCGTGTTTTCTCTTGAACATATCTCTCTCTCTCTCCTCCTCCTCCTCTCTTTCTCTCTATCTCTGTCTCTCTGTCTCTGTCTCTCTTTCTGTCTCTGTCTCTGTCTCTCTCTGTCTCTCTGTCTCTGTCTCTCTTTCTGTCTCTCTCTCTCTCTCTCTCTCTCTCTCTGTCTCTCTCTCTCCCTCTCTCCCCTCTGTTTCCTCAAAATTTCTAAATAAAACCTGTTTGACTTTAAAAAAAAGTAGAGAGAAAGGAAGTAAGGCAGGGGTGTGTGATTAAACCCCAGGGCGCTGGGGGCCGGGGACACTGTGGAGCAGACATCACTGTCCCCCGTCCCCTCACCCCGTCACAGACAGGCTCGGAGCCTGCTCTGGTGTGAGGGCAGGGCGGGTGACTGTGGTTTGGAGAAGGTGAAGTCATAGCATGGCAAGGCCTTGTGGAGAGTGCGGAGCCCGGGCCAGCCCAGGACATGACCTTGACCAGGTCCCTCCAGTCCTGGCCATGCCTTATCCCTCAGCTCCCTGCTCCCCAGGGCCAAGACTGAGGGCTCAGGGGGCCCTTGCTCCCCAGGTTTGGCCTCTCCTAGGCTTCTGTTGAGTGCAAGGGTCACCTCTAAGGTCAGCAAAGACTCAATGTGGCCAAGGGGCCGTGGGACCCTTGTGTGAGTGAAGCTCAGGCCATGGCCGTGTCTGGCTGGTTTCCTGGCTCCATCTTAGCCCGTTTGCTTCTGCACCACCTCCCCAAGGATGGCAAACTCCCCACCCACACCCCCTACACACATACACACATATGATGCGGTCTGGGGGATCCAGGCAACGGATGAACCCAGCACGAGTCACATGACTGCTCCCGTCACAATGAAAGTCGAAAGACCAGAGCCCTGGGCCTGTCATCTCAGGGATAAGGATTAACAGGGATGAAGGTCAGGGCCTGAACTAGGGCTAAACAACCCGAGTGTGTGGGTTTCGGGGGGTGCTGGGGAGGTGCTCAGAGGACTGGAGCATAGACGCTGCACTCAGGGACTCAGGGGCCCCAGGCTCATTCCTGGCACCACACGGTCATCTCCCTCATGCCCCTCCCCCACATCTGCACACACGCAATGCATGCACACACATACATACACACACGCACACACACGTGCACACACGTACACACACGCACACACACACACACACACATACACTCTGCACTTCTGGGTGTGGCCCCGAAATAAACACAGAATTCCAAGTGCATAAGCACAGAATGACAGAATGATAGTGGCTTGTGTCAGAAAGTTTTCAGGGTTTTAGGAAGCATCAACCTTGGCTGGAGAGCTAGTGGGTCTAGTACAGTGGGGCTGGTATATGGCTCGACTTTGCATGTGGTCAACCAGGGTTTGATCCCCAGTATTCCATGTGGTTCCCCGAGCCCCGCCAGGAGTGACCCCTGAGCACAGGGTGAGGAGTCCTGGACATAGCTGAGGATGACACCCATACACACACAAAAAAACTATGGACGTGGCTGAGCTACGAGGCCTCTGGCCTCCAGACTTCCCAGGCTGCAGGGGGGCACTTTGAGTAGAAGGGTGGGACCCCCTGATGGACACGGGCCTCGCTGTTCCCTGATGGCAGCAGTGGGGTATGCTCGAGGTCTGCTGGCCACATGGAAGGTGGTCAGGACGGACATAGCTCCTAAAGGTCACCCCGTGCCAGTCCATGCCCTGGCCTGCGCTGATTCTGGGAAGCCAGAAAAAGTGAAGGGGGGAGGGAGGGAGGTGGTCACCCCGAAAAGGCACGGACTGGGAGGTGGCACAGAGGGCTGGGACATTCGTGGGATCACCAAGCTTGATACCCAGCCCTGCATAGTCCCTCAGCACCACCAGGGGTGGGGTACACCAATACCCCAGAGCTTACTCCCAGCTCTGAGCTCAGGGTTCACTTCTGGTGGTTCAGGAGACCATATGAGATGTCAGAGATCGAGCCTAGGCAAATGCCCTCCCCGCTACACTACTGCTCTGGCCCTGACCTGCATTCCTGAGACAAAGGATGCTAGACCGCGTTTGTCCAGAAGCATCAGACCTTCCCTCTCTCAAATCCAGATGTTTGACGGGGACAGCATTTTTATTCCTTCATTGATGTTATCCACCTCTTCATCATTGGTGCAGTGACACATTGGCTACAGAGATTGTGTGTGTGGTGCCAGCATGTCAGAGATATTCCATGTCGTGGAGCTCCACGGGACCCCAGATGGCAGAGCCGCTGAGCTGTGCTGAGCACACGTAGGGTGGCGCTGGGGATCGAATCCCTGGCCTCAGGTGTACAAGACACATGCAATGCCACCAAGTCATAGCAGGTCCTGGACCTTGGTCTTTGAGCTTCAATGTTTTCTCCACCAGACCATGCAGTCATCCTTGAACACCACAAAGCCCCTCATGTGATGAAATGGGGCCTGAGGTCAATTGTAGACCTACCTCCTCGTCTCCCTCCCCGTGTACCGCGGGTACCCCGTGAAGGATGCGGCACTGCCCAGGACTCGGATTCTCGGTGGGAGAGTGATGGCAGGTCTCCAGCCTGGGTCTCACTCCAAGGCCCCAAGAAACGTCCCGGCTGGCACCTCCTCCCACTCAGTCTCCTTGGT